>NW_019104015.1:0-185798 GCF_001856785.1 Myzus persicae
ATAATAATAATATGGCCACCGTTGGGTTACCGCCTGATATTGCATATGTAGTGAAAAATGATAAATAATAATCTAAAGAAATATACTGTAACAGCCGTAGATGAAAAGGACCTGGGGGGGGGGGATATTATTTTGATACGTTACACTCGAGATGTCGTGTTGAGTTGTGGCCTTTTTGACAGCAGGATGGGTGGGCTGAGTAGCCGCCAACACACACGCGGTTGGGCATCACCCATCGTGCAGCCGAAAACGATACTTGGCCGGAGCTCTGACCACCATTAGGCCCGTGGAGTATACTTAGCCCATCATGTTATTGGTACAGCCGGTCTTGGAAAAAATTATAATAATATTGACGAGAGCCGGACGTAGTCGAGTCGGGAGCTGCGATTGACAGACGTTGTGTCGGCTCACGACCGTTGGGAAAAAATGAAAAGAGCCGATGGTCGTTGGTGTCCAGCCGCTGGTTGTGGACGTCGTCTTGTGTAAGTGGGGCAGGTCAGTCCTGCATGACTAGGGGTATTGACAATTATGTGGGTACAGGTTGCACTGTCGGTACCGCTAGTGGCACGTCTTCCTCGAACGACGGGGCAATCCGACCGGCAGCTGTTGTGTTGCAACTGAACCTTTGTGTAAAGAGGGGGGGGGAAAGCAGTATGCGGAGACATAACTTTGTAGATTATTGTTAATCAAGCGCGCAACAATTATGACGATAATAATATGGTTTTGACAATAATAATAATAGCAATTTATAATCGCAATAGTAATAATAATTGTTCACGAAAAATCTGTGACGTTACAATATTAACAATGAACACCCAATCTACCCGTCTATTTTTTCCATTAATATCATATGATATTTCTTCTGCATCCGAATTGCACGCCAAAAAAAATGTCTAAATTGCATGCCTCTCGGAGAGGTCTGTCCAAATTGTACGCTGTGAACCACATGTTTATTTATGATAGGATGCACTTCTGCGCACAATTTAAACTTTTTTTTTTACTTTCCTAGTTTAAAATTTCAAATAAAATAATACTTTTCCAAATTTCTAATTTATTTTTTTTATCATTATATTGTAACGTCATTTCTCATTTTCATTTAGGCCTAAATAATTTTAAACTATTCCCCTTTTAATAATAACCGTCTTTCAAAATGCTATTACTATATATTATGAATCAAAAATAGATGTGTCCGGTATAAATATTATTATTATATATTTGCCTTATTGACATATTTTATTACAATGAACTAACGTCTTTATTATTTTATTGTTATTTATTTATATTGTATTATTTGTAATAATTATAAATGTAATATTGTATGCACGAAACGTCGAAAAAAACCACAAAATTTCAAAATGTTATTATTTATTTGAAATACCATGTAAACATGTAAAAATACATTCACACGATTACCTTAAACTACAAGAGTGTTATTTAATATTTATTATTCACTATGCCATCTGCTGCAATATTTATATATTATATGGTAATGTGACAAAATTCTTCAGTAATTCAATGGAAAAGAGAGTTATTTGGTTATTTTACTCGAGCATGCAATTTGGACATACCCCTCCCAGAGACGGCATGCAATTTGGACATTCTAATTTATATTTATTTTTTTGGCATGCAATTTTTATACACCGGATATTTCTTCTCTATATTCGTATTTCATATAATTCTTATATACCTATTTATATAAATCATACAAATAATGTATAGAACTATAATTATTCTATATAAACAAAAACAAACGATAAGTTCCTCATACTTACTACCTAGTACTCGTACACTAGTTTTTAGTTTTATCCTAAACTAAAAACATTATTATTTATTGATGGTTTAAAGTTATATTATGTTTATGTTTTGAGAGGGATTCGCCATCCACTGTTTTTTAAGGAGTTCAATATAAGCAATTTTCTAAGTACGTGCTCGTGTGTAGTGTAAATTTGTGCGTAGTAAGTGATCATTACTCTGTGTGTGAGTGTGTGTGTGACTTTACTAGAAATAGCGGGGCACGTGCACGCACTTGTCAGTATCGTGCTACATGAATATTAATTATTTTGTATTTTCTTATTTAAGACTATCAGTCTTTTACCAATTGCATTAACTATGACCTAGTTATCCGAAAATATTTCGATAAATGAAATAATATTTGTTTGAATTCGTTGTAAAGTTTAATTAAAACCGTATTTTTTTTTTACATTTGATCTTACATTTTTAAATAACTATGAGTTCAATCAACATATATTTATTAACATTTAAAAGTATTTTTAGTATTCAAAATTTAAAAATCTAATTTTGAAGTTGAGTTTAATCTCTTAAAAGTGAAAAAGCCGTTTTAAAGTAAACGTCCTGACGAATTACATCACGTCATCACCTATGTGTTTTCAGACATTTCACCCGACTACTGTCGATACAATTCACATAACATCTAGTTTGGTACCCTTATTTAAACTAAGGGTACACATTGATTAGTATAATCTTAATTGTCCTTACCTAGTGAATAATTTGAAACTATTCACTTTTTATATGTAAAAAAGAACTTGTCCTGACGGACTGTGTAGGTGTCAGGGTGGTTATAGAGGTAATAACTAACGTCTAAATAATCAATAAATCAACACTAATTTTAAGTTAAATGGACTGTATAACATTAAGTCAACATTGATAATTACAGTAACCGTTTCAATAAATATTAAATATAGGTAAGCAAAAAAAAAAACATAATACTTGTCTACTTGACAGCTGATGATGATAAATAATAATGATAAGAAATCCGTAATGAATAATGATAATTTGTTAAAGTGCCTACAATGAAAAACAAGTGGTCTCGATATACGTAGTCACCACAATACAACACTGCACGCAGTACCAGTTGAACACCCTAACTGCGAAAATATAAATTAATATGGGGTAATTCAATGTGGGTGAACCATAGGTACACTTATTAATGGACACGGACAATAATTCGCAGTTTGTCACAAAGACCATAGAACACAAGGTTTACTCTATAGCAGCCTACTATTGTCACGTGCTTTTTAATACTACACCACAGATTGCTACCATAAACCTATACGAAAACACATTGATCACTTGATGCACCACTTTCGGCTGTCGACGAAGAAGAATGAGTCACCCGCCCGTGCTCAAATATAACGATAACGGTCGATTCACACACACACACACACACACACACACACACACACACACACACACACACACACACACACACACACATGAACCTAGAAACGGGGTGACAGGATCCTAAGACTCTAAAAACACGGAAAAACTTTAAACTCACAGATGACACACTACAGAGATGATGACGTCTTGTTCATCACCTCCGACATAATTCAAAGTACAAACACAGTTTTATATAAGTCTTATAATAATATGGAGTACTGACAGTACTGTATGACCAGAGGTGATAACACTCGCTGCTTTAAACTCCGGACACAGATAACAGGACATCCCATAAACACTACATTGACCACAACCGACTGACTGATTGATTCGTCATCACCTAGCCAGAACCGCAGAAGCTATGAGTTGGCAATTTGGCCTAAACTGAGATACACTCAAACTGAGATCCACCACTATGGCTGCATAGGATTAGCTGCAAAATACACTTGGGGGAATTTCGAAAATTAGCTTGCTCAAAGTTAACCAAAATGTTTCGTTTGTACAGAGTCTAGAAAATGCTAATATTAATATTCATCAACTATCTTCGGTTGTTTGTTGTCGATATCAACAAAATAACAAAAACGTCGAAATTAGTGTTTCTTAAATTTCTAATTTTTTATGATTGTTTAGTAAACTGCTTAGAATTTTTTTATTTTCCCGAATTATCTAGTATAGTAGATAATATTGCATAAAATGACACGGTTTATAGAGACATGCCACGTTTAATGACTTAATATATATTTTAACTCCCCAGCATAACTGTTATATTATATTTTATGTGATCATTTGTATCGGTTGTTATGACATTTATATAATGACCAATGACCATACCGGATGTAATGAAGTTTCTTTTTGGTAAATGTAGACAAATATTTTATCTATAACGACCATGCAATACACGGGTCATATTACCGACGGTTTATGACAAGAACAAATTTCAAGACAACTGACAAGGCAAAATATTTAACAACCAGCTATATCATTTGACGGCTATTAATAATAGAAGTTCAAAAACAAACTATTTAAAAAGTTCATACAAAAATATCAGGTTTTTATTCAGTAGGTATTAAAAAATAATAATAAGCACTTTAGTTTTAATACTATACATTCTTAAGATTATCATTTTGTGATAATATTATCAAAATATAATACATCGCGTGAACTGTTTTGTAATAACTCATTTAAATTTCGGTTGTTATGACTATCGATTATAATTATTATAATATATCTTTTTTTTGTTTCTCTTAACGTCATTAATTGAATATAAACAATTTTTACTTTGGATCCAATTTCCTATCATAAACCACTCTCGAAGTTGAAGATCGAATCCATTTTTCCCCACTATAAAAACACTTTCTATATTTTGTTAAGACACTTTTCAACCCAAAAAAATACATAAAAAACACACATGCGTGATTGTAAAACCAATTCACATTAAAATTTGTTTATAATACATAACATGATCATTCCATTCCATTCATACACAGTCTAAAATGTTTGTATGAAAAATTGTTTCTTTGATTTGTTTGGTCTAATATGGCTTCAATTGTATTTTTTCGTATAGGCACTCAGGTATTAATTTAATAAAGTAGACAAGTGAGAACGGGTGGAAAAAAATGCAGGTTTCTTCATTCTTAGATGATTTAAACGCTTGACTCGTGGCAGTAATTACTTGGTTATCTCTATCTAAATACAACAATAGGAAGGTACTTAGTACTTATAGTAGGTACCTAAATAAATATTATACGTATTATAATATTATTTATACTCTGGTTTTATTGTTATTTTTAAAAATCAACAAAATAAGTATCAAGAAACACTATGCATTTTTGTTCATTTTATAAAATTTTAATTGTTGTGTAACCAATATTTTCCGAGAATGTAAGAGTATTGAATTTAATTTTTAAAACAGTTTTAATGCTTTTCAAGCAATATGGATGAAACTAAGCCTAATATTTTAATGCAAGATTGGGAGGATGAGTATTTAATTGAAACTGCTATCGAATCACCTCGAGTTTGGGTCACGTTAAACGACGAAATTGAAATACAAGAACTAAAATCTGATAGATTTGATGAAGTGCTTAAAATTATCAAGGTAAAACATAATACTAAGTTGAATTTAGATGGTCGAAAGCTGATGTGTATAAAACTATGTATTTTTTATGGAGGTACAGAGTACCTATTAAATCTCACTACGTAGTTAAATATTATAGTTTTTTACATTTCTATGTATTACTTGTTATACTTGTTGTAACAATTCGTATACCTGATTCACACGATCTGGCATAAGTTATTTCTTATACTATATTTTTCAATTAGGAATTTTGCACTAATAAGGAACGTTTTTTACTGAAACTCTTCTTATAATTTAATTGTAAATTAATAACACAAGCACTTTGACATCGTTATGTGTTTATTACATTGGTGATGAAAGTGGAATGACAATTTAATCATGGAGACATGGAGTGAAATTCCAATGATTTTGTCGAATTTTATTTGAATTTCAAACGTTTATAAATATCATAACGTTTATAAGACTATGAGTTATTTAATGATTATTCTATTACATTTTAAATCTTAGGTCCAAAAATTATAAACTAAATTGATTTTTAACTACAAAATAGTTTGAAAAAATTTTTTCGATCTTGAAAATTTCGTAAAATGCTTTAAAAATTGATTACTATGTATTTCGGACATTTTGTTATTGCTGTGAGAAAAACTTGTAAAGAAACTTTTATTCAATTTAAAATTGTTTTTTTTTAAATAAAATTTATATTTTGTGATGACGACAAGTCTCTGTATAGATTTTTTCTGAATTATAATTTATAAATAACGATTATTAAAATCGACGTTGTGGAAATCTGGTTATAACTATTCCTGTACTATCGCAGATTTTTTCAACTTTTCCCAATCACTATGAAAAGTATTGGGATTTTCTACTTTTTAACCCGCACAGTAGTACCTAACTAGATTACGTTTTCTACCTGGAATCACCCTTTATATATATTGAATATTGAATTAATCTGCTCGAAAGGGTGATGACACAAAAAAAAACACTTCGTTGTAAAAAACCAATATACATTTCTCACTCTAGTGCGAATCCAAAACACAACTGCATTTCCTCGGTCAGCTGTTAAACTGCAATAATTGGTACCTACTTAATAAGAGTTATAGTGTTGTATGATATTTATGATTTTCTAAAAACGAATAGGAACATTACATCTATGATGAACCGTTAATTCAAAGTAGTCAAATGTATACGGACAATGGATCTGTTGAAGAATACTTGTACTTGGTTCAAACTTGGATGAAAGACACACTTTCAACTGTTGCTGTGGAGCTGAAAACTGGAAATTTAGTAGGATTTCTTGTATGCCGATTCAACGAAATACATAATAGAGATCCTGAATTCAGCAAAGATAGGGTAACAACTTTTTTTCAACTATCTACCAACACATGTGAGCGCATTAGATAGCCAAGGACTAATTAATTATGAGTTTTCATTAATTTGGCAAACATATCGGCACGTTTACTCGAATACCTACAGTAGTAGGTATCAAAACTTCAAACGAATAATATATTTGTATAAATATAAATAGAATTTTGTAACGTACATTGTCCAATTATTACAAGTGCATACGTCAGATCGAAACTAGACAAAGTTCTACAGGATTGTTTCTCAATGAATATAAATAATGTATACATTTCTATATTTTTCAAAAAATCTGCCCACATTAATTATTAAAATAAAACTTCAATTTTTTTCTCATGATTTATCATTCCTTCAAAATATGTATTATTTATTATAGGCAAATTGTTAAAAAAAAAATATTAATAAGACTAATAATAATTCAACCGTAAGCATTTCACCAGACCCATTTTCAATTTGAAAATTATTATACACATTTATTTAATCAACAGGTATATGAAGGTTCGATATTGAGGGAGCTGAAAAAGTTCAAACACTATTTAACAAAAAGGGGTAATGCATATAAACACAATAACGTGGACAAAATGTTAGAAGTGTATTCGTGGTTTGTGCTTCCCCAATACAGGAATAAAGGTTTGTATCTATTATCCGACTTGTTACAGGTAATATGAATGTGAATAAGTTGATTAATTTTAATTTACAAGTTAATATTTTTTAAATGGTTCAAAATATGTTCTCATACCTACAGTTGTTATCGTTTTGTTGTATTTACTAGTTTTTAATTATCTATAGTGACTTTCACTTAATATTGTGGTATACGAGTAATAATGCGTATCATAGTATTTACTTTCAAATCTGTTTTGAGATAAATGTTTTATAAATGTAAGCATTCATAAATGTTATACCATTATATTATGTTAGGTATAATCACATATATTTTTACGTTATTAGGTATTCGACATTTTTTACAGCATGTATATTATTTTTTATACATCTTGTAGATAGTATATTGGTACATCTACAAAATAATACGTCGTCGAATGGGTAACAGGACCGACAAACGCTAGATCATTTTACTGTCAAGTAAGGGTGGACATTTGCCCCTGTTTGATTTTTAAAGCAGCCCTATGGGTAATTGCCGATTGTTTCTGTTCAGCCAATATTATATTATATTTTATTTTATTAGAACTATAACTACCCAGGTAAAATGTAAGGGCCAATGTTATATTTCAGTGTAGCAATGTCATTATCGACAGATGATATCAGTTCCAACGAATTTTCGAAAGATTTTAAATTGTTTTCAACCGATGACTAAATCTTATTAGCTACCTATTATTAGAGAACTACTTTCAATAAACATTTCGTATTTTTTCTGGTTAATTTAATCGTATGCTTAGTAAATACACATTAGTAGGTAAAATACATTTTTTACATTTTTGGATTTAAAGGACATATTTTAGATTATCAAAGCATATTTGAGTCTTTATTACTTATTTTGATCTATATTTGATGATATTTCAGTGCATAAAAGTTCTTGTTCTAGTTATTACTTATTACCATCAAACAGTGCATACAACCACACTACCAGATTAACATATTACCTCAAAATTAGATAAAATATTATAAATTACAATCTTAAATATTTACAAATTTACATAACTGTGACACTATCGGTACCTAGTTGATGAATTCACCAAGGCCAAGCTGAAGACTAACTGTATATATAGATAAAGGTATATATAAATTTTGCCTATCATTTTTTTTCCGCAAATGGTTAATTTAGTTCGATATAAATTATTTATAACAAAGGTTTCTGTACTCACACTTACTGATTAAAACCAATGTATAAATTAAGTATGATAACTTCCCCGGTACGGCTGGTCTAGAGGGTGAAACTAAAAATTATGAGGTGAAACTCGGCGAGCTGACGGGATGACTTAAGCAAAGTCAAAATTCGTCGATGCTCCACATCGGAGACCTGTGTGGAATGACGAATTTCCGGAATTAGTAATGATTTTATATAATATATATTTTACAAGTATTCAAATACAGTCGCAGGTATTTATTTTGAAATGTATTTAATGGGTATACGTATTTGAATTTTGAGTACTCAGTTGTAAAAAATACATATTTTTAGATTTCTAGTATCAAAATAAATGCCTACTGTTATAATCTGACCACAGATTAAATTAAACCAGATGGTGCACTTCTTATTCAAGTCATGCTATCCTCAAAAATGTAAACAACCAAAATGTACCTCAAATCAGTATCACCGCTAGGTAATAGAGAAAAACAATTGTTGTGAGAAATGATTGATTATTAACCTCGTGTCACTGATACTTATCAATCGTGCCAAATTCCTTACCGTTGTCCTAATACTATTTGATTCAATAAGTGTAGTAAATATATTATACAATAATTTATTTCTCATAAATTATCCTACCGCATTGAGATAGGTTTGAGTAATCAGAAATGTCAGCAGTGCATAATTTGGCTTTATATAATAATCTGTGATCTGAGTTGGCTCATTTGACCATACCCGTGATCGGTTATCCGTTACCTATAATAAATTATCGTAGGTTAGATATCGCAAAAGTGCTTAATGGTTTTATACTTTGATACTGTATATTACTTACGTTTTATGGTAAGTATATTAAATTATATAGGTACTAAGTACTCGTAAAATTAACTGTGTAAAATGGAATAAAGTTACCATTAAAGATAAAGATGATGAACTTATATGTTCAGAATGTAAAGTTGGAGGACGTTACAAAAAGGTTAGTGTGAGTAATGTCCAAGAATACGAAAAACAAATAGTAATGTAGGGAGTGAAAAAACGAGTGGAATAGCAAAATACAACAACTGGTGAATAACAAAAAGTTTACATAGAAGCTTTGGCGGAATCTGGTACGATATATATGCGATCAATTTGATCAATTTAATACCACGATAAGAGTAGTTTAAATGAGATATAACAACTTAGATGACAGAATACCCCAGTACATGTTAAACTTGAAAATAATAACTAACTAACAACAGAGGTATACAGTTATTAAAAACAAAAATTGATGACTCGGCAAAGTAATTTAATAAAGCCGTTTAAATAGTTGGCATTGACCAACAAGTCCAAGTACAGATTGTAAATCTAAGAAAATATCGACCTAAGCGAAGTTTAGAATTTAATGTAGAAAACGCATATAGATTATCAATATCACATAAAAATAAAATGAAAATAACTGCTTGGTGGTCCGATGAAAATGAAAGAAACGAGTTTATATCAGATTATCAACACACAAAAAAGACATAACAATTGCTTAACGAATTTGCGATGAATGGCCAAAAATAATGGATTATTGTTATCGAAAAAGTCAGTACAGATAATTTAACTAAATAACTTAAATTGAATGCCGCAAATAGACTATTTCGGTAACACGAATACCGTAGAAATATTCTTGTATTGACCAAAATATGTTTCCTTCAGTCTAATATTACAGATTACAACTGGGTGTTATTTATATAGATCCAGACAATAATGAAAATACACAAAAAAAAACGACAACGTATAAATCAATTTATTAAGATATTAAATTTGTATTTATCTATCCGTGGGTTATAAAAAAAAAAGGAAAAAACTCCATAGATGACGATTGATTTCTTGAATTCTTGAATTCTATTAGAACAAGAGATAAGATAGGTGTAAACTGACACTTAAATACCAAATTATATACGATTGGCGATTGAGTAAATACTTAAAAAATATAAGAATAAAATACATAGGAAATGATTATTTTAATAAAAATTTAAAGGCATCCAAAGGATAGGAAACTTGTAATATTATCAGGGAGATGGACACCTAATAGCAATGGCAACCAAAATCTGAATACTAACACCCAGGAATTATACATAATAATGATATACAATTGATACAAACAATAAAACTTATAATATTAGCATCATGTTAATATATTTAACAGTTATTTTGTAAATGTAGATAAAAAAATATGGCTAAACACATACAAGAAGATATAATATCGGATACGGAACTAGGTAGTTTATTATTATTCAAGTACGATGATAACTACGATATTAGACATAAATATGTTTCTCTGAAAAAGAGTTGATAGCCATAGTAAAATAAATTAAGAGAGGATCCATCAACAAGATATGGTGATATTCCAACCAAACGCATTATTACGAATTTCGGATTAGGTACATTTTAAAACCAATCATACATTTAGCGAACGTGAGTTTAAAAAAGTATATTTCCACAAATAATTACACAAACAAAAGATCATTATTATTCCAACGGCCAAAAGGAAACGTCGAATTGCTATTTCATTTGCTAAAATAATAGAAAATTCAATCACAAACATGTATTATCTAAAAATTGTATAAAACTTAACGTATTAAACTCCATAAATGGAAGTCAATTTAAATTTAAAGAACACAATATTGATAGACAAAAATCAAAATGTAATATCTTATTTTGCTAACTTGGTGTACAATTATCTGGATAAAGAGGAAAATATTATGTTTAGGAATATTTTTTTAACATTGCAGAAGCATTCGACTCGGTATGAGATGAAAAATTATTGGATGAATTAAAAAAAATAATGTTTGCGAATATTTTCTGGCTCTGTTTATAGTTTATATATATGTATAGGGCCATGGATTACAAGCATTAAGAACAAATTAAAATATTAGTGATTTTCAAGCAATGAGATAATACTAGTATTACATAGTATAAGGTTCCACTTTGGGCTATTCTTTTTTCAATATTCGTAAATGATTAATATATTATTATTATTATTATTTATTTATTTACTAAATTATTTTTGATATTTAATAACTTATGTGAGGTGGAGACGAAAGCAAATTTAGGATTAGTAATAATAAATAGATGGAATTAAAAAAATAGCTTGTCACTAAATATACGTAGGCAATAATCAATCCGTGTTTGTTCTATTTTCCTTATCTAATATAAATTTTTCAAAGGAAACTATTATTGTTTTATTATTGTAGACTGGTGTAATAAAAATGTCATGAAAATGGCACAGGGTACAATCCACTAAGTATTTAAGAATTATATTCGACGAACGTCTGAAATGGGTACCACATATTGAAAATATAATAGTATACATACCAGAAAATTCTTTTGTACATTCAAAGAACAATTACGAAATGTTTTAGACAAAAATACCATAAGAATAATACGTCTGACTAGAGTACAATCTATATTGTCATAATATATTCTGCTTATGTGGTGGTCAGCTTACAAAAATGCCTCGGAACAACGTAATGTAATACTGAGAATTCTAATTAGAATAATGCTAAAATATTATTATGAAAATAATTATTGCACAGATGACTTATTCAAAATGATTACAATTTTAAGTCTCGAAACGTTGATTTTAATGATATGTAAAAACACACAATATATCAAATAATAAAATAACTATGTATGTAAAATTAATAATAAGATATTAAGTATTCTGTTATGTTATATAATATACAAATATACAAATTTAGTTGGTAAAAATTGATTAATACCTACAAGACAAATACAAATTATACTGTGCAAAATTATAAATATCATATAATATTATTAAAACAAGTAACTATTAGGTACCTAGTTGAAGTTATTTAAACGACACGATTTTTATGTTCTATCAATTCTCGATCAGTGTACCTATTAATCAGCTTTTACTATAACTAATGATATTTTTTTTTCTTTAAACTAAAACTTATTGTTCATTTGTTTTAATAATATTATGTACCTATTTTTAATTTTGCACAGTATAATTTGTATTTGTCTCCTGTGTGAATCAGCTTTTACTTACTTATTGTGTTTGGTAAAATCCCGAATGAAATTATGATTCTTGGCTTTCACTGAGTACGAACAGTAAATCCTAGCATTAACTAGTAAAACCTAGCTCTACCTAGTCACCGGCCATTTACGGCAGTATGATAAATTATGTGCGTGTAATAATTATAATAATAAGGTACATTTTAATTGATTGCAATAAAAAAAGTTTAAAAAACTTAACCAAATTTTTTAGGGTTTTCGTGCTTTACATTAATAGCACTTGTCATTAATTGAATACCGTATCATTTGAAGTGACTGTAAATAACTCATCTGTTTTCTATGTCTAGGTATTTTGATTTTCATTTGCGTAATCATCACATGACAACAAATATATTATTATAAGAACCCTTACGACTTTTATAATAAATTATTATGTTCTCAACGGGTAGATGTGTTTATATCGCGTTTAACGTGATTAAATAGAAAATAAAAATTTAAAAAAAATGATACTTTTAAGTGTTGAACACACGACTGTCTTTGAGCACTATTTATATAATATTATTTGAATACTATTTTACTCAAATAAACCTTTACTCGAGAGTAGGTACGTTGCGACGATGCCACAATGCGAAGTGGTCTCTAAAAACCAACCCCGTCTAATAAATTCTGTTCGCTCTTCTTCTTCCGGTACAGGAATCGGCACGGAGTTGCTGAGAAACGTCATGGAGAGACAACTACCCGAGTACGAATGGTTCGACATCCAAGTGATCGGCGGCGTGTTCACCGACATGGTGAGCCAGCGAATCGCCGAGTCGTTGGGAATGGTGACATTGTATGAGTTCGTATACTCGGCGTGGACGGCCACCAACGAGAAGACCGGCGAACAAGAAGAATTCTTCAAGAAAATCGTTCGGGAAAATCACTCGGCCAAAGTGATGTCTGTCAAAGTGGGCCAGTCGTCGTCGGTTCCCAGCGGTCGTCAGTCGGGCGCGATCGACGAACACGACAATATTGTTTAGTAGACATTTTCACCAACCGATCGGATGATAATAATTATTATTGTGATATTGTATTTGGTTTGAATCGCATATTATTTTTTATGCACAATATTTTTGATTTACAAACTCTAATTTTAAGGCGTGCGTGCGAATTATAACACGTTTATTGCGGGGCACAGTGCGCCAGAATATTATAACAATAATCGGTCAAAACCCAAAATAAAACTTATCATCAGTAATTGATTTCTCTATACAGTGGAACCTAGCTATCTCGAAGTTTCTGTAGGTCGAATTTTTTTTCGGTCACGATCATTCTGTATTTGACTTGCGTGTGAAGTTATTTCGGTGCACCGAATTTCCGTAAGTCACATTTTTCTATAAGTCGAAGTCATTATCCGGTACCCGCCGCCCATTACGATTTACAAACTCCACAGATTAGATAAAGTAAAAACTTCGAAAATACGTCCAACAACAGTCAGGAGTTAATGACAACATTTATTTCTATAGAAAATTGTATACACTTAATATTTTGGGTAGTTTTATTGAAAATACTTCTAATACTAAACAAAAATGACAGATTTTCTACTTTCGTGGAAAATAATGTGCTAATGTGCACTTTCCCAAATTACGAATACTAATAATATGTATACAATACATAAATACATTCTATATTTACACATTTTTCCCAATAATCAAACATTTTTATTTCAACTTTTATACATGTCTTAAATTCCCTCGGTAACTTGAAGTTCCGATGTGACAATTTTTTTTTTTTTTGTCCCTCGTGACTTCTAGATGCCAAGGTTTCATTGTATTATTCAATTATATCAATCTAACTATAGATTAAAAATAAGTACCCATTACACTAATTATTGTTCCCGACATCGTCTTCGATATTTATGATTATCATAGTATATTTTCTACTCATTTGAGTATTTGACACTATACAGTTTGCTGTCTGTTATATTTGTTACCTACGTATTCGGCTGTTAAAAATTTAATTCAAACACAATTATTTTTAATTATTTTTTCATTGATTCGTCGGAAGTCGACAAGTACATTTTATTATTTAAAAAATGTAGTGACATTTTTTAATCTTACATTTTAGCTAGGTATTTAAATCGACATTATTGAATTGCATAATAGTATATACCTTTGAGATACAGTATATTTTTTTAGTCTGAGCTCCTAGTGTTTTTAAAATTAATTGAAATTATTTCAAATTTAGTAATTGAAAAATCGGTAAAAATCATTTTGCTTGTCGTTGACTGTTTATCAATGAAACATTTTTAAGGTTGTAGTATACGTTTTGCTTGTACATCTGAACTATGGAAACTCGTCGCGATCTTTTTTAATTCGTACAAACAATTGAAGGTGACAAGAGTTCGAAAATTCAATATGAGCGAAAGAACTTAAATAAGGTGTTAGGATGAGTAAAATATTCTAATAAAATCTTGGATTCTATCAACCAATTCATAGGTACCTATACCAGTTAACAGCATACGTGTTAGCAGCGACATTTTTCAACGATGGAAAAAAATGAATAGGACCAAAGCAACAGTATAATATTAAATAAAAACCACTTTTAATTCCAATTCGTGTATCAAACTAAAACACACTACTAAAATCAAATGTTTTAATTGAATACCGTGGTTTTGGCCACAAAAGTATAATATTATTGTTATCTGGCCCACTGTGCGGAGCACACTTAATATATTACGTGGGTACGATACTTCGGTGGTCACTGCGTTAATTCATCCGGATGACGTATCAGAAAAAATAAAAGATGTTCGTGGTACATAATATTATATTATATAATATACGATGTACATCTGCAGGCGTAATAACACAGAGATCGGCGGTTGGTCTGCGAATCGCCTGGCATCGCTCATTTCGACACGTTTTATTATTGTACACATATAAACATTTGAAAGCAATGATAAATCATCGGATTTGAAAAATGATTATGAGCGCCGCAGCTAACAATTCTTAACTAATCGTATGGCGTAGTTGCTTACGTATTTTTCACGGTTCCGTGGGTTTCGAAGTTTTTCTCGGGACCGCTGAATAAATCGTAAAACGCTGTGCTCTCAAAGTTTAAAAGTATAGAGGTACCTACCCCGTGGTCTAAATATATATAAGACTGTCGTTTTATATAAAGTTTTGGAGCTTTTGTGCTGCGTGGAAAAAGTGTCCACAAAAAAAAACACCTACCTTATAAAAAAAAAAAAAAAAAATATATAAAACATCGCCGCTGGAAAACCAACACATTCTTTGTCGATTCGCTCGAAATTGAATCAAAAAATAAAAAAAAAATAGTAATAAAACAGGCCAGAAACGGTTCATTGGAGCTTCGACGCGGTGCACTGAGCTGTGTGCTGCCGTGCAGGCATTTCGAAGGTAGATAACTTTTTTTGTCGTTGTCGATTTCTTACGAGGTGTTAGTTATTATAATAATAATAATAATACGAAAAGGCGCATCGCATCAACCGAGACCGAAATGTCAATGCGAATATTATTATAATAATAATAGTTTGATACAACAGAATAATTGAAGAGGAACTCCCTCGGTGTACAACAGACGATCGAACAGTCAAACACGTAATGACAGAATGCTAAAATTTATGTATCGGTGACCTCAGAAACACTGAAAACTTCAAGCGTATGTACGTCAGAATGATTTACGTGGATACTATAACTAGTATAACTATAAATTTGCAAATTAGACATCATACTTAATGACTCCAATTTCGATCCAACGAATCCAAATGTATTGACATTTATAGAAAAAAAAACTAAAAAATTGTAAATTTCAAATGTATATACATAACTTTTATAGAGTTGAAATATTTTGAACATTTTATCATGTATATAAGATAATAAAATAAACACTTGATAAAAATGTCAACTATCTACAGTTAACAGTTTTTAATTAACAACAAAATAAGAAAATCTTTGTGTGATGGATATTTGTTAATTACGGGTAAATATCCAATGTCAAACTTGAAACGACCGTAAAAAATTAATTTGACTTCCTGGTAAACTTTCTTTCTCGTTAAATGTAGTAAAACTTAAGCAGGATCTTGTATTACATTTTCAAAGTTTAGATGTAAATGAAGACATTTTTATGAATTTCTTACTCGTAATAATTTGAAAATTATGACGGAACAATTAATATTTGATCTGCAATAATGAAAAAAAAAAACAAATAAAACTCAAAATAGTATGGTGCATAGAAATGTCTAGTATAAACAGCTAATGAAACTGTCAAGTACCTATTGTAATTTTTTTAGAGTTACACCAAAAACCAAAATCGATTTTGTCAAAAATACTGGAGTCAAAAATCGAAGTAGAATTTCAACTAGGTACTTATAAAGCAATGAGACACAGAAAAAAAATGTTTAAATCATTGTAAAATCAATACATATTTTATTGCTCCGCAGTTGTTTTTACAATTAAACCACGAGGGCAATATAGCTAATATTAAGTTACTAACCTGGACTTAGGCCTACCCAATATTTTCGGGCTAGATCCGTCCCTGTCAGTTGGTGATTAATCCGAGCCACAAGGACAACTATGACAGAGAAACTACGCACATAACAACGCGAAAAATTGTCCATTGAATTTTTAAATAAATAATTGTATTATTGGTTGGAAGCTTGGAGACGAAAACAAATAATACGTATATATTTTGAATTGATGGTAAGCAATATACTCAGCAACAATTGTACTCGTTTCCCAGAATAAATGTAAGTATATAAAAGAAAATAAGATAGTCTCTTATAATTTAATAAATAATTATATATATATTATATTATACAAAAAAAAAACCCATTTCAACTTGCAAAGGACATAATCTTATTGAAAAAACTATAATTCACTAGTAGGTATATTAGGCACTTTAACAGGAGTGCTGTTCCATCCGAAATCAAACGGACTTGCCGAATCAAGGGTTAAGCAGTCATAGTCATACAATTTTTCAAACAATTTTCGACACTCAAATACATCTTAGCTGATAAACAAAAACACTGCACATTGAACTTTACCAACAATACGCAAGCCAGACGTACGTTTAGTGAACTACTCAACACTCGCCATTTTTCATTCATTAGTTTCAAATAGAAACGAAGCAGTTATGAATAATGAAAACACTAGCCCAAAAACGATAAGGTGGTAGATTATTGAAATATAGATGAAAATTAGCAAAAAGGAAAATATTACGGGAAACGTACTATAGTAGAAATACACAAAAAAGGTAATGAGTAATATCACAGTAAGAACGACTGTGAAATACGTGAATGGACCACGAAAAATATATATGGTCACATGTACTTAAACCTTGTCAAACAGATTGTCTCCTGCAACCGATATAAGAAATGTACCCCTTAACGACTCCACCTCGGCTCGCCGAACACGTCCTAACGCAACGATGAACACACAAACATAATATTCTGAATAGATCAATATTATACGGGTACTTTAAAACGCATAACAGCCAGCAGTGAGTACTCAATTTCATTATTCATCGAGTAATTGACTGAATTAAAATAAGTTGATCGCATTTATATCTATTTTTTCAGTCGGAAAATATTTAAGTTATGGTTTTGCAGTCATAGTTTTCAATCGTGCATACATGTTTGTACGACACTTAAGCCGCGCGGATAAAATAATTTATAGGCATAATGACAAGCTCATACTTAGCATAATATGCAATGCAATACGTGGCTATGTAGGCGATGCGCGCTATTAGTTTGGCTTGATTAGGAATCTTGGCGTTCACCACGTAGGCGGCGGGTGCGTAAACAATAATTATTGTTGTCGAGCAGCTACTCGAAATCCTGCCGTTGCCTCGGATGTAATATACGCACAGTGTGATGAAGTGTTTCCAACGACTATCCCGCCGAGTTCCGAGGTCACATTCATTTATTTGATCAATAATAATTGTAAAAAAAAAAATTTTAATCGTAATAAATATCAACGCATGACATTTGGCGAGGAACACGTCAATATTGCAATTAGAGCTATACGTTTTCGTGGCATTTTGTAAAAATTTATATTTTTTAAGTTACAGACAATTTTTCAACTATAAACACAAAACACTTACCGACAATATAGCGATATATCGTCGCCATCGTTATTATATCATGATGATCACAGTTTGTGTTATTATTACTAAGTACGTAACATTGTTACGAATATTTAATACCATAATTACAAAAGTTGAAAGCCATCTACCTCTTTTAATTTACGTAACCGCTTAAAAAACCTACCTAACTAACTTTGAGAAAAAAATTCAAATCTTCTGTTGTTGAAATTCCCATACGAAAACTTTCAAACTTACAGCTTTGATCGCGATCGTATAGTGTGTACCGTATAATATGTTTCGTGCAATAATAATTGTTAAGGTTTTGAAATCGCTCGAAACACGACTATTATATTATACGACAGTTAATTCTGCAGGGTGGATGACATCATATCGAAACAATTAACGCGTTTGAAAACCGTTCTGACTTCTCAAGATAATATTACATCGATTACACGTGATTTATTAAAACACTACTAATAATCCTGCAGCTTAATATATTTACTCAACGATTAATAATGTCGGACAGTTGAACTTTCTAAGATCCTCATCTCGTAAAGGTGGACATTTAACATTGACTTTTGATTCAAAAAGTAGTACCTATACTGGAAGAACACATTCACAATTTCAGTGCAACCGAGGGTAATGTGATTTTATAGTTTTCTGAAACGGAAATCAATTTTATCCATTAGGAGGTACATGAAACGTAGGTACATAAAACGTACATGAAATTAAACATGTATTGTACACAATTACACTGCGAGCAGCATTTGGAAATGTCCTCATACGGGAAATAGGATATTGTCGAAATGGCCAGTATATAAAGAACCTTGTCGTGTTTTCGTTGTCTGGGATAGGTGTACCTACATATAGAATTTAACCATTTAGGTAAGTACATACATTTGGCGAAACTTAAACGTTCACTGAGCGTGCATATGCAGGTTATCAAAGAATAAGCTTGTGCAAAACAGTATGGGTTTAAATTTTACAATTAAATACATTTGAAATCACTTATTTGATAACCAAATTAATTATTGTAAAACCAATAGGTGTACTCGAAAACCAACACCACCCCTTAAAGACGTAATTATAACAATGAATATTTTTACCAAATTATTTTTTTTTTAACTTAAATATTGTAAAGTGTACCATCAATAATAATAATATAATTTGCCAATTTTTGACAGCAATTGAAATATAATTATTGAAGTCATCGTAAAAAAATTTTAGATTATAATTATTGAGTTAAAACTCAGAAGTATTGGAGAACCAATGAGAAGTGCAACTAATAATTTTACCTATATCATATATTTTGAAATTCGCTGTGACGCCTAGAGTAAAGTTTTTAGCAACTTTATGTTATTTAAAAAAATTACTTTAAGTTATAATTGGAGTAGTATTGTAAGCCAGCCGTATAAAGTAGTAAAAAATAAGTAATATAGGTATTTAGTGTAATATTTCATCAAGTAGCTTAACAAGTTAGCCTATCTGCTACTTCAATGAAAACTTTTTTTTCGATAACTGATCATATTTCTTTGAAGAATAATTAAGAAAATGTATTTTAATTTTAAATTACCAGCTTATATCCGAAACTTATTTTATTTGTTGTTGAGTAATTTTTTTTTAAGTTTTATCTTTATAATTTTTTCAAGTGTTATTATAATAACCATACCATAATACTATAATCATAGATATTTTTCAGTACACAAAAAATTTTAAGTAACATGCTTATCTCGAATAACTTTTTTTCATATTTGAGATTAATTTTAATCTACCTATTTCCCTATCAATAAATTTGAATACATTCAAGAGGTGTTAAGTTATTAAAATAGATAGTATTTTATATATAATGGACTGCCTGCACTTTACTACTTTAATTTGTTCCCTGTCGTGTAAAAGTCGTTGTTTCATAAGCAAAGATCATTAACCCAGCGAAAATAATAATTGTTTAAAAAAAAAATTTATATTCAATTTCATAAGAGAATTTTTGAAAAATGAAGCTCGCACAATTAAAGTGTCATTTACAACTGGTAAGTATAATCAAATTGCACAATAAAACCACACAAGTTTTATTATTTCGATGCTAACATTTTAATTTTTTTTTTTCACATTTAGCTATTTTGTTCAGTTTCAATAAGTTTTGCTGAGATTTTAATTGGTGGTTCATATGTATACTCGTCTACACTTTTAACACAACTTCGCGAACCTTCGTCAAATATAAAATTAAATATTGAACAAGAATCTTGGATTAGTATGTACCTTGACCTACCTACCTAAATTTTTATGCAATGATAACGAAGTTTAAAATAGTTGTGTACAAAGATAAATTTAAAAAGTATTAGAGTAAATATTCGATATTTTTTTATTTTTTAAGCACCAGTTCAGTAAAATGTGTGTTAATCACACAAATTTGTTTTTTTTTTCAAAACGATTTTTCTTTCATTAAGATGAGTTATTTTTTTTATTCATTAACCCTCCTCCCAAGACACCTTAAAAAATACTTTCAATTTTCTTGGGAACGGAGTATTTTCTTTTTTGTAAACAAAATTAAATTTTATAAAGTGTACCAATAGGCAATGCTTGAATACTTGTATCAAATACTTATCCAACACTGAAAACTAATAGAACCTAACCTTAAAATATTTAAGTTAGCCTACTATTGGAAAAACAGTTTTCTACGGCAGTTATTTTTTTGGATTACAGAAAACATTTTTTATGGTACATTTAATTATAATCATTAGATGGCAAGAATAATTTTCACAATAATAATATAATTTCCTTGATCCTTGCACAAAACCGTAAATTACTGTCTACCAAGTTTGTCTTAATATATAAATACGATAGTACTTATAATTTAAAACATAGTAGTCTTCTAATATAATTCTAACTTTAATATTGATACTTAAGTGAGAAATGACCATGATCACAGAAATTGGAAATAACATATTTATAGACTAATCTGTGCTCAAGTGTACAGTCACTTATAATAATCTACCGTTCTAAGCCACTTTAAGAAATAATACTCCAATTTTGTCATAATTAAGGTTAGGTTTAGTGTTTGTAAAAAATAAACTTATTTTTATTTTTATTTTATAATGAAAAAAAAGTAAGTCCTAATCTTAAGGCGTTAAAATTACATTTAAAAAATGGAAAACAAGGTAAGTACAATAATGTCTGACAAACAGTTGAAAATAAGCAATAAAACCAATAATTCAGATAGAAAAATACGGTAAGTAACACGATATTGTAGGTAGTTCTTTTTGTACTATTCCATACTACGAGTTACAGCCTAAGCAGTATTCCAATAAAATCTATAAATCGATATATACAAAACTTGTAAGGAATTAAATGATTCATTTTTCTATAGATATTTGATATAAATAAGATTATGAACAACAATTATTTGATAGTATTAATAGTTTGATGAACAATTCTATTACCAATCATCACTGAACCAGGTAAACAATTGTAAAATCCCTCCAAATAAAATATCTCATTATTATGCACGTTTAATTTATAGACTTATAACTCGTAATACGTTTTACATATCATTTAATATAACATTAAATTAATTAGTATTCATTAACATTTTTCGCGGCCCTGCGTCTAAATTTGTTTAAAATTAAAAGGAACAGAGCTCAACAATTGGTAATGCAGGCAATAACTCGAGGCTAGGTCAACTAAAACGGTAAGTTTAAAATTGAAGACATGAGAATTATTATTTATTAGTACCTACATATTAAGTATTTGAGAATTTTGTCTAGATATATCATAAAACATTATTGTAGAAGTATGTAAAACATTTTAACTATCTAAGACATATTTCAATATGTTATTATTAATTCTTTAAGTGCAGCAGACAACAGTAAGTAATAATATATAGATGGGTAGGTAAGTATTGTACATCAGGTAGACAAAACAATTTTATTTTATTAAATACGTATTATAAGTAATATAATTTTTTATGTTCCTAAAAATTTTAAATTACTAAAAAAATTAAGTTTTTATACGGCTAGACAAGTAATCAAATAACAGCAGACTGTTTTCAATAAAAAGGTTTAACTGTTACTTGGTAAGTATTTAATTTAAATTTCTGATGTCATATCAGAAAATATTTTTACAGTTATTACTATAAAATGGATTTACATATTTTCTCCATTAAGTGTGTCAAAGAATATCTGAATAAATAATAAGGTAAGTCGGTAAGTAATTTGGATTTACCTTTTTCCTTTTCTGATAACTATGATAAAAGAGCATTAAGGAACATTTAATACACGAAAATTCCAAAAAACTTAAAGTTTAGTAAAATACAGATTTAGTGTCAAAAAAAAACAATTAAAATAACATCACTTTCAAAATCATTAATCCAGGCATGTGCATAAAACGGTTCAAATTAAGGTCAAAAACATTTTATGTAATTCCTAAAAAGTTGGTTAGGTTACCTATATCTTAGTGGCTTAGCACGGCAGTTTACTAATAATCTTGAGTAGTATAAAAATGTTTAGAACCTACTGAATTTTAAGTGTTTGTGTATAGCGAGTATCAACCACATTTTATCACACAACCCGAAAATGTATTATTATAAATTAATTAGTTTATTTATCGATAAATTTGAATTATATTACCTGCACACAGCACTTATATGTTAGATAATTTATACTTAAAAGTAAAAAAATATGTGATTATATTATTTTTTTAGCTAGTATTTCAATGCTTCTAACACCTGTTGGTTTAATCATTACTGGAATATTAGCGGATAGGATTGGAAGAAAAAAAGCGCTTCAAATATCTTTCATACCGATGATTTTAAGTTGGTTAACACTTACGTTTGCTAACTCCTACACAACGATTATGATTGGAAAAATCTTACTAGGATATCCTTTTGGTAAGTTCTAGTTTAATTTAAGCATAGGTGCTATATATGATTACAGCGAGATCGAAAAAATATTTTTAAGTACCCAACCATTAGTAGCAGAGTAATATAACAAGTTCTGCATATTGCTATACATTGACAGTTAATTTAGTATTCTGCTTTTGGTTCATTGGTTCATAATCATATAAAATACGAATAGGTACAACTAGAAATCTTAGTAGGTAGGTATCCAACTAGTTTTTATCTACCCGCATGTAAAAATGTAGTCGATCCCAATTATTTCGTTCACCCTCAGTATCTGTACGGGGCATTTGCTACATTGAAAAGCAGTAATCCTACAAAAAACAGTTTTTAAAAATATCTGAGTAAATGGCAAAAAAGTAAATAAAAATTGTTTGTGAAACTGATTTCTTGAAGTAGTTTAAATTGCTATTTTAAATTCATGTCTCCTTAAACAATTAAAAATATATAAATATTAAAGTTGAGTAAATATCGACCAAGTTGAAGGCATTAGAGCAGGTAAGTTTTTCAAATGTATGGGAAATAAAGTTATTAACAAGAATCATCAGACATTACAACAAATCGTAACTTGTCTTAAGCAATTTCTTTTTAATGTGAATTTTTATGACAATTCATAAAAATAGAACTTTCTATTAGTAGAAATATTGAGTGCAATTTAAAATAAGTCTTCTTCTTTCTCTAGTATGATTATTCTCTAAGAGTTTTTGCCACCTATCTCTTTCATGGACTACCTTTCTCCAATCCTCAACTCACAGAGTTTTTAGATCTTCTTCCACCACGTCAACCCATCTTTTTCTAAGTCTTCTTCTGGGTGTTTTTCCTTGTGGTCTCCACTCCAATACTACTCTAACTGCTTCATTATCTCCTCTTCTCTTTAAGTGACTTACCCGTTGTATCCTTTGACAATTAATAAAGCTTGTTACTGGTACTAGTTCCAACAAATCGTACAGCTCTTTTTTATATCTCCTGTGTTCCCCTCCGTTTAATCGATGATAGGTAAACATATTTTCCTCAATACCCTACTCTCGAAAGTCCTCAAGTTTCTATCTGTTTGTTTGGTCGTCGTTCAAGCTTCGCAATCATACGTGAGAGTCGGTCTCATAATAGTCACATCTTACTTTCGTTTTCCTAAATAGCATTATGGAGGTAAAGAATTTTGAATAGAACTTTTTTTGGACTTCATTTATCCGAATACTTATTTCCCTTAACCAGTTATTCTTTGTGCTTAACGTTGCGCCCAAATATTTAAAATCGCTAAGACAAGATTGAAAAGTGCAGGGGACAGAGCGTCACCCTGCTTCAGCCCGGTTTCCACTGTAAAAGTTCCTGATGTTACATTTCATGTCCTCGCTTTGTATTTATTCGTACATAATATTTGAATGACTGTCTCTGTGGGCTATCATAGACCTTTTTAAAATCTATGAATTTAATTTGCCACATATTCTGCCTAAATTCATACCTCTTTTCAATTATTTGACCTAATATGGATAGTCGTTTTGTGGTTGAACGGCCCATTCGAAAGCCGCATTGGCAATCACTTAGGCACTCCTCCACATAAAGGGCAATGCGATTTAGTAATGTCCTAGAGAAAACTTTGTACGCAGAGTTCAAAAGCGATAAATGAATTATATCCCTCTATAATTTTCACATTTTGTTTTGTCCCCTTTTTTGTGTAGTGGTATGATAGTTGCCTCATTCCAACTATCCAGTACTCGTTCTTCAATCCATATTAGCTGAAAAAATCTTTAGATCACTACGTGGCTAACTAAAGGCGCTTTCCAATTTTTAAGCCAAATATTGCAATTTTCATTTCTTTTAAACTAACATCCTCTATGTGGATTCATATTCGGTACGTACGACTAGCTTAACTGGCATCGTACCTTTTAGTAATTTTTTAATGTATCCTTTCCATCTGTCAACTCTTGACAATAGCTCCATTAATATTTGTCCGTCTTGGTCTTTGATTACATTCCATATTGAGTTGAATTGCTTAAACTGTTAAATGACTAAACATCTTTCTACTTCCCCTAAGTATATTTTCATTCATTGCAGTCTGTAGTTTATTGCTAAACGATTCATTTTTATTTCGTTTGACTTTTTAACTTGATTTGAGTAGTGGTCCGTGTCACAATCGGTAACTCAATGGCTTCTTACATCGTAAATCGTACTGCGGTATCTAGTCTGTACAAGAACATGGTCAATTTAATTCAGGGTTTTTTCATTTGCCGATCTTGGCTTTGTGACTATCTTTGTGTGGAAATTTAGTACTTCTAACAGTTAACCCATTTGTGTTGCAAATTATATCATTCGCTTGTCATTGTCATTTCTGTGACTGCACACTTTCCTTCCATATACACGGAAATTACAGTGATTCCAGTCCACATTTTGCATTAAAGTCACCTAATACAATCTTTATCAAGTTTCCAGTGATACTCTTGTATGTTTTGGTCAGTTCAAAATAGAAGACATCTTTCACATTGTTTTCTTTACTTCTGTTGGTGCGTATCCAATTATTATACAAATATTAATTGGCTAGGGTTGATGGTTTATATTTATATCCATTCAGGTATAGGATTAAAATTATTAATGTACGATACTAATGCCCTATGAACTGCAAAACCGCTACCAAAATGATGTATATTCTCCAATCCAGAGAAAAATATTGTGTATTCTCCAATCGTTAGCTGCCCCACACTCAGCCATCTTATTTATTGTATGGCTGCTACTTTAATGTAGTACGTGTGAGGACATCAGCTAAGTTTTGGCTTGCACCTATTTTATATAAGCTCGTCACATTTCATGTCACAATCTTAAAATCAGCTTTCCACTTTCAAAAACCAGTCTTAAATCCATGTAATCTTGTCCAAGGCGTAGGTGCAGTTGATTTCATAACAAAGTTCTTTTTACTGGGCAGAGTAGTTAGTCCTAAGCTTAACCTCCAATCCGGAGGACCAGACTGAAAATTTTCTACATTTTAGTAGGAGCTTAATAAAATATTATTTTTACCAATATAACAACTGATGATTTTCGTTAATATCTAAATGCTTACCTGATCTAACTTAATCAATTTTTTTTCATTTTTGAAAATTAGGACTAAAAGAATAGGTATTTAAAAAAATGGAAGTTTAGTAAATTTAATAGATTTCAGTTGAAAAACAACATACCAGTTTTTCATAAACAATAAAAGTCCAATGTAATATTTTCAACACTTTCGAAACGCAAAGGTTCCTAGTAAAAAATTATAATACTAATACTAATTTATAAAATTTATAACACTCATGTAGATAGTACAGTCACCTAGTACATAGTATTATTCACAAATTCCAGAAGACTTGACAATAATAATTATATACATATGTCTAAGTACATGTGGATGTCTTACATATATTAAGAATTAATTAATATTGAAGGTGCCTGTTCCCTGTAGAAGAACAGCACGGATGAGTCATGACGCTATGACCGATAGCTGATGTTAGACGCTGAAGGGAAAACGAATCTTAGGCTGGGCACATACCAAACCTCCTAACCTACATCACACACCACTTTTTTTTGCTTGGGTGTGCGTCTTGCCCAAGGATTTGGTCCCAAACTTAATCAAATTCAAATCAAATTTCAAAATTTGTTTTATTTTTAAAGCATTTTTGAAAGTTTCAATATGATTAAAGCTCTGGTTGGGTTTCGAATTCATAAACATATAACTGTATGTTTGACAAACCCTTAATAAGATTATTACCACCTACCTATACCTACCATATTATAATATACGCCACAATAAAATAATAATGTTCACATGATGTCGTGACAGGCGCGAGCAGTTGCATGTGCTTGTACTTCGCCGAAGTGTTTCCGGCGCACTTGCGGGCGCTGCACGCCGCCGGTCCCACGCTGTTCGTGGGCGTAGGCATGATGCTGGAGTGTGTCCTGTCCATGTACTTCCGGTGGCAGACAATAGCAGGCGTGCTGAGCGGATTGAGCGTCTGCGGCTTCGTCGTGTTGTTCTGGGTGCCGGAACCATCCAAGTGGCTCCGGTCCAAAGGACGGGACGCCGAAGCTGACAAAGTGGACGAGTGGTTTGATCTTGAACGCGTTGACCCGGGGTGCGCCAAGTCGGGGGGCGTAAATCCCTCCATCGAGGGTGGAAATCTCTCCAGCCACGCGTCTTGTTGGTCGTTGTACGCTCAGCCGACCGTCTGGAAGCCCACGCTCATCACGCTGACGTTCTTCGTCTGCCAGCACTGCAGCGGCGTGTACGTGCTGATGTTCTACACGGCTGACGTGCTCCGGGATTTCCGATTGCCATGGGACAGCGTCACCATAGCCGTGTTCATTGCTGCCGCACGCGTGCTAGGCGGCCTCAGCTTCGGCATGCTGCACCATATCAAGCGCCGCACGCTGCTTGTAGTCTCCGGCGCCTTGATGGCAGCGTCACTAGCGTTCATCATCGCGTACATCACAGCGTTCCGAAACGTCGAACACCCGCCGTACGCCGGCACACTTGTCATCGCGTTCGTCGCTTTCATGTTCTTCGGTCTACTGGGCATCGTTCCACTGCCTTGGATACTCAGCGGCGAGGTGTTCCCAATAGCAATTTCGGGTAAGCGTCGTATTATGTGATGTATTGATGCCGAGATACACTAAACATTTAATGAATCAATAGTGAGCTAATGGTCCTATTAATACGAGTGAGTGGCCAATAATTGGTTCATTAAATTTTAGTGAACCATTAAGTTATTTAATCAATTGTTTATGCAACATGGCGTAACATTATTATAATCCCCGCGTGTCGTGAATGCTCGGGTTTCAAAAAATCATGGGTTTGGGTGCGATCTATATGCAATCGTGAAGTGTGAATCCACAAGTGCAGAATCTCAGGATTTTGCACCTCTGCCAAAAAATCTTGAAGAACTGAGCAAAAATATCGAGAGGCAACAGTTTTGTTACATTTTACAAGTTACTATGTTAGTCGTGGTTGGAGACGACGGGTTTTCGTTATCGTTACGGATTCTTAACCGTCAGTGGCGGGAGGGAGGACTTTTGAGTAGTAAATTTAAATTTAATACTATAATATATATACTACTTCAATGTTGAAGGTCACTTTATTAAATAATTATACATCGTTTTGAAACCCGGACATTCTATGCTAGTAAACTCGCCTAGTGCTATCGACTCTCTAGTGTATCATGATACGGATCTATTAATTTTAAGTGAAGCATTAAACTAATCGATTTTTTATACGATTCAAGTATTGACATTACAGTATAGAATACATGCATTCTACACCTACAAGTTAGGTAAATAACTATTAGTTTAATGTTCTGAAGATGAGTGTTTATTGTTGAGTATGTATAATATATATAACTGATGGTATTTATCTGCATTGTCTATAATATTATTATTTATTCAAGAATAAGTATAATGAAAATAAATTTAGAAATAAATTAATCCACAAATCAACAAAACTAAATATCGTCTTAGTGAATTGCTATAATTTATAATTGATAATCATTGTTACTTTGTGATAGTTTATTTTGATTTTATAAAATACAGCTAATACAATTTACGAATACATGCAAATTATCACGTAAAATAAAAGCATAGGTAGTTTGTTAGAAACACAATAAATACTAATACAATTATATATATATAATTATATGTATAATATAGTATAATTGGTGTATAATAATAGCGGGAAATTGGAATACAAATAAGTTAGCCCTTCCCCTCATTTCATCATATCCTGCATATATTTATTATCATTGTTTAGTATTTATACGTTCGAAGGATTTATCCCGTAGAAGATAATTGAGCATTCAAGCCTATAACTACTGAATTTTCTTTTTTCTTTTATTTAATTTTTTCTTTTATTACGTGCTTGTGCAGGTGCCATGAACGGATATGTACAGACGTTTGGATACATCTTATGGTTTTTGGTTGTCAAAATGTATCCATCGTTGGTGTTACAATTTGGAATAATATGTGTTTGGTCGATATTCACCATATTCTGCGGTTTGAACATTTTATTCGCCATATTTGTAATGCCAGAGACAAAAGGAAAATCTTTAGACGAAATCTTATCGTATTTTGAACCGGAAAAGAAAACAAAAAAGCTCAACTACGTGCCGTAATAATATTTTATTGTTCGGTCATTAATATTATTATAATAATGTCTATACACTAAAAAACAGAAAATAAGTTTTAAGTTTTAATATTTTTTTTACAATTTTATTTGTACTTATATTTTTTAAATGTATAATAATAATATGTATAATACTATATTATTTATATAAATATAGATAATTGTCAAATCCACTTAATGAATTCGTTCTTTGTACCTATCCATATAATATATGGTATTATCATACTCTATAAACAAGAAGTTAACTGCAGAAGTTATGAATGTGCGTGTACCCATATCGAATTTAAGTGTGAAGAAAGTATTTCCACATAATATATTATTATTACTTACGATGATGAAACAGATAAAATAAAATATTTATTTTGAAAAGTTGTAATTATTATAGTACAGGTGTTTAAAAATCACATTCGATAAATAATTATAATGATACATTTTTTTTTTAAATACTTACTTCGTTACCTACCTATTATCGTCTATTACCTATACATTTCTCACTTTGTTTACAATTTATAAAACCAACTTTTTTTTACTACCTATGACACTTTTTGAAATTTAATGTTGTACAATAAATAATAATATACATAGTGGGAAAAAGTTTCAAGTACCTGAAAATAATATTATTTGAATAAAAAATATAAAAACTAAAATCATTATTTATCGTTTAAATACACAATTAATTGTCAACGCCAGTCACCTTTTGAACTTGAAATGTCTACAAACAAACATTGTGTTCATTTATCTTAGATAATTTTTATGCGTAAGTAAGAACAACTTATTAGAAAGCCACTTATTATTATAAACATTAAAATAAGTGATAATAACACTCTGCTGTACAGGTGTCTAGAGAGTCAACGAAGTGGATGAGTTGAATTTTATTTTAATTCGATAATATAAAATCAAACAATTCTGAGCGAAGGCAGTCAGCCTAAATTATTATTAAGCATATTTTATGCTATTATTGTGATTAAATCAATTTATTTTACCATTATAGGCATTAGTACAACAATAGCTTAAATTTATTTTTGCTAAAAAAATCACATTTGAAAATATCATTCTGTGTGTAAAATATAAAAATATACTCTAAAAGTTCCTCCATGTATCTCCACGAATAATATTTTTAAATTGCAACAAACTAACTAAAGACGTTATTCTTGGTTTTGCTATATATTTTCGTTCATATTAGAATTTGAAACGGATTTGATTTGTTGGTTACAGTATGAACTATTTAAGAAAATCCTTGTTTTAAATTTTCAATCTTTAGGTAGGTATAAAAATTTAACATTTTATGATATTTTAACTACAAAACAATTTGAACATTTTCGATATTTTGATAAACCTTGTAAACTTTAAATATTTACTTATAAAAAAATATCATGCCTATGGATCTTTTTGACAATTTAAGGATGAATATCTAATGTCTAATTTCAACACTCGCAAAAAATGTATTTGAGTTTCTGATAAACTTTTTTTTTTAAAGATTTAAGATATAAATAAAAACATTTTTATGAATTTCTAACTCGAAATAATTTACCTTGTGATTTTGATGAATTTTGTCAACATTTTAACTTTAGACGTTCACAAAAAATTATTGTGGATTTACACCCAACATTTTTTTTAAATTTTTACGAACAACAACTTATGAGAAACGTTGTATTACATTTTCAAGTTTTTGACTGAGTAAAACATGATTAACAACAATTAACAATAATTTTAAAAAACTTATAAAACACGACATTTTTTTATGAATTTAAATAGCTCTCGTGGTACTAGCAATTGCTTATATAAACATTCAGTAAAAATTTCATCTATCTACTGTTATTGTATATAAAGTTACACAAAAAAAAACAAAATCGATTATTCGATTTTAAGTCGAAATTGGTTTTGCGTAAAAATCTTAGTTTTTTGTCAATTTTTTTTTTTGTTTTTCCTGACGGTTTAAAATTGTATGCATAATAACTACGAAATCATTTTCAAATTGTCGTGATTTTAACAAATTATGTTTAAATTTGATCTTGAAAAGCTTTTATAAAAAAAGTGTGCTTTAGTTTTTTGGAAATGTTTAAACTGCTGCGAGTAATACGAATAATGTAGGATCTTGTATTACACGTTCAAGCTTTTATACTCAAACAAACAGAATTGTATTCAGACATAAATCGAAAAAACTAAAAAGAGTCTATAATTTCAAAAACCTAAATATATTTATGTAAACAGTTTTTTGTAAAAATATTCATTCGAACATTCAAACTGATCATCAGTTACTGATGTCAGTAGGTAATTAAATTATATTTTCGTTCGAAATCCGATACGCGTAGAAGGTAATAGCTATAGCTTTTGTCAACGTTGTATGAAAAAGATTTATTCGTAAGGCTTTTACGTATAAGGAACGGCGTGTGGGCTTATTTTATTACTTTGATTTTGTAGATCTCTAAAGCCCTGTAACGACTACCCTTTTAGGTATGCCATAGCTAAGGAAAGAAACGCAATAGTAATCGGCACGTGAAGCGGACTCAGACACCTAAGTTGAGACCACATAGCTGCAGACAAATATTTCCACCTACAAAATACTTAATATACCTATATTATAGTAGGTCGGTTGGTGTGACACGTTTTAGCCTACAATGCAGACTCGATCGGTCCTCGCAAGTAAAATTAACATAACAATTCGGATGCCACTGTAGTTCTCGTCCCGTTTTATTTCTCTGCTGGTACTGGACACCATGCCATAGTTTAAAAAACGTAAGTTTCAACTAGCCGAAACAAAAATATTTTTTTGTTAGTAAGTGTGTTTTATTAACATTCTACAGCGCGGAGAATTACTAGCGAAATCCATCGTGTGTACTCACATAGATATAGTTCTATTCCTAGGAGGAATAATTCTGATTAACCGAATTGAATTAAGTGTAGCGTGAGTGCGGCAAACTAACAACGTTGTAATATCGTTGCCCGACCTACAATTTAAATCATGATAGAATATACAGAAAGGTCGACTTAAATCAGTTAAATCTGTACGGTGGTTATCTATACAATAACTATAAAGCCTAACCTAACTCGACCCGACCAAATTAGCATTGCCTATGTGCAGGTTGAACAAATATTATAACACGATTATGTTAATAGGTATAGATTTACCATTTCAAATACATTTGGAAACTAGGTAGGTATACGTCTTATAAGTCACAAGTATTTTATTATAAATATATATTTTTCATTACCTACGGCTGTTGTCCTTCAACTGTTTTATTTTAAAAATAATGAAATATTCTTGAGGATTTTTATTTATTTTCTCCAAGTTTTAGATTTTAAACTCCAGAAAAAATACCGCAGATACCTACATGAAATGTTCACTGAATGTTTATATCCGCATTTTCTATAGACCATACAATCTTCAAAATAGTTTGACTCGCGTTAAACTATTTATAGACACATCGAATTTTCGATCATTATTAACTTTTTTTAAATTAATTTCTATAAAAAGTTTTTCACTCCGTCAAAAAACTGATCTATTACAGTGACCCACTTGTAACCTCCTGTACAGTAGGTAGAGCAACATCCTACACTTGTCCGCTTTTTATGATTACAAATCATATTGGCCAATTATTTCTAGTTAGAAATTCATAAACAATTTTCTTTTAAGATTTGAAAACTTAACACACAATTCCCCTTAAGTTTCCTACATTTAACAAGAAAAAAAAATCTTACACGAAAGTCAAATTCATTAATTAAGCGCCTTTAAATAAGGTCACACATTGGATAATCAACCGTAAATTAACAAATTATCATATACGATAATAATACGATTTTCTTTTTTTGTTCTCATTCATAAAATAATATCCGTAAGTACTTGAATTTTTCATCATATATTTATTTAATCATTTAATTTTCACGACAAAAGTTTTCAAAGTATTTTGGTTCGTATTCAGTTTTTTATAGGCATTTGAAATTTGACTATTTTTTTATTACATAAATGTCAATAATATTTTATTTTTTTGGTTCATAAAGTTCGACAGTTTAACACAAGGTGCATAGGTATTAGGTACCCATCATAATAGTTCCGAAATCTTAAATATCCATAAGCACAATTTTTTCGAAATTCATCATAATCTTAACAGTTTGTCAAATTTTTCTTTGTACATCTAAGATTTGAAGATGTGATCCAAGATTTCTCAAAAGTTTGTATACCTTTATAAAAGAAAATAATGTCTACCTGGTTTACTCAAATTAAATTTTTATGAGCGTTTGAAATTCAAATTTTTACAATATGTTGGATACCTAGTTATAAGTCATAGGTAGTAGGTAATAGGTATACACTCAATTGCTTATAATGGAACGGTTTTCATTAGTTGTAATTCAAAAACAAGTTACCGTAAATTCTTGAAATTTGCAGTTTATGTTTATTTTATCATTTTATATGCTTGATAAAATTTTCGAAACATGTAAACTCATATTGTGTTATTTATAGACATTTGAAATATGAAATCAAAAAATCAACCTGTGCTTACGGTAAATTCTAATATACATTTTACTGTCAAAAGTTGATTTCATTATTAAAGTATATAATATTTATTATTGTATTATTGATATTGTCCATAATTGCTACTAGTATGTGTTTTACTTTTATTAGTACCCGTGTAAGTCAATTATTGTAATATTGCAATATTTTCAATTAGTGCATAATATAATATTATATTTAAAGTAGGTCGTGATTGTATACTAAAAATCTGATAGCAACTAGCCAACTAGGTATCTAATATTTGTCTATGCGAACCTCACTAATAAATTATATTACAATCATTTTTGTAGGAACAATGAAACCGAAGTAAAACCAGAGTATTGGAGGTTTGGAGACATAAGTACACGATCACAGAATGTTGAGATTACGATAGGTAATTACGATTTAACTTAAACTTGTCAACCCGTTATTTTCGTTTGGATAATGACCTACTTACCTCGTTTAATATAATTATAAGCTTAATTTTATAATTCGTTACCCACAGAATACGTTACCTACCTTTCTAGTATTCAAACTTGCCTGTATAATAATTACCTACTGATATTTATCTACCTAGTCTCCAAAAAAAAAAAAATAAAACATTGAAAAATTCGTTATAGACGTGCCACTAGCAGTTGAGTACAACGTTGTGCACTTGTGCGCACAAATAAAAACTTGAAAATGTACAATCGTAATTTTTGGAAGGCTATAACTTCCAAAATAATGGTCTGCGAACATTTTTTTTGCACCGTTTTTCCACTTAAACTCGTTGGAATAAAAATAATTGAAAAATCGATTTGGAGCTGAACTGCAATTGTTCCTTTTGATTTACTAAAAACAAATCCTACGACCAACATAATATCAAGACCATAGGCACATAATAATTATTAAACAATAAGATGTTTATTGTACTACCATACCTAAATGTAGTATATTTACAAATCGCATTCAGCAAGCCTCCGTGGCGCAATGGCTAGCGCGTTCGGCTGTTAACCGAAAGGTTGGTGGTTCGAGCCCACCCGGGGGCGGTTAACCTTTTGCAAATTTTTTCTATTCCACCGACTGCTAACGTTGGTGATTTTAGTGTGATGGTATGTGTGAATATAACTCCATGTATAATTTTGCAAGGCTGAGCCTATTAACGAGTTAAAAACTTAAATTAATTATACTTTGATTTCTTAACTTAACAAATAAGTTACTTTTGAATGTCCATTAACGTCTTAAGTTTATTTTTTAATCAACGTGAAATCAACGAATTAATTCATCATTTTAAGAAATAAGTTAAGTTAATTTATTTTGTTTTTAATTTTTTTTTGCATTTCATTATTTGAGTCTATTGTCATGTCCTATTGTCTATGACATTTCAAAAAAATATTTGCCGTGAATTGTTTCAAGTTAAAAATGTTATATTTTTTTCAATTACTCTGTGTTCTAAAGGTAAATAATTATTTAATGCAATTTTTTTTAGCATAAAAATGTATGCTACCTATTTATGTTTAAAGTTTAAGCTTCTGGTTTAAGTATACAGGGTGCGGCATAAGTCGGTTCCCCAATTAACACAGCAAATTAAATATCTATATTTTATATAGATTTATAAAAAAATTAACTAATTATAAATTAATAACAATAATAAGCAGTTTTGCGATAACAAAACAGCGGGAACCGACTTATGCCTGTATATATACGTGACTAAATGTATATTATGTTAAAATATTATCCAGCTATTTCAATTAATTTTGCATCTCTCGGTTTAAATTATATTTTCATTTCTAATATAATTTTAAGTTAGGTAAGTAGTTTTAATATGATGGATATAAATAAATAATTATTAAATTATGTAAGTATAAACAAGTATACTCACTTAATATTTTTGTATCTTACTAAGTATATAATTCCAAGTAGGTATCTATTTAATAAAATATTTTGTGATTTTTTATTACATAATAAATATACAGCACTCCATTACAAACATATATTTCTTTGAAAGACAACTAAATAATACTAATTTTTTACTTTTGGTATTAGTTATTATTTATTAGTTTATTACTTACTACTTATTAGATAGCTAACTACTGTTCTTAAAAATGCAATATAGGTACTGTATGAAAAAAAAAATTGGTATTAACTTTTAACTTAACTGAGTTAATCTATAATCAAATTAACTTTAACTTTGAACTTTTTGTTATTGGTGCATAATTACTTAACTTAACTGAGTTAATAAAATCATTAACTTACCCAGCCTTGGTAATTGGTTATTATTGGGGCAGAGAACTTGTAACATATTTTGCATATTTATTTTGCACGATCACAAAAATAGCAGAGTGAAAAACAAATACATTTCATTGTGAAACAAAGCTAGTTTTGAATTTTTATTTTGCATATAAATGCACAGTTTGAGTTTTTTTTTATTTTAATGCATATTTTTTCGATTCTATACAATAAGATGCATATTTTCAATAATTCATTATTTTATTAATATTTATACAGTTGACATTTTTATTTAATTAAATATTTAGTATACAACCAAAATAAGTAGTCATCTTAAAATTTTGATCATATTAATATTGTTATTGACTGTTCCCATATTTTTCCTAGAGACACGTCTTGATAATTGCCAATTAGATTTATTTTGATTTATTTTATTTATGTACAGGTATTGTTCACCGCATAAGATATTATCAATACCGGCCACGGAGACGTCGGTCGCAGACATCAAAATTTAAATTAAATAAATTCATACAAATTATCTTACTTTTTAATGCATAATTTTGTAATGCATTATAATATGCATAATAATATTAAAATCATATTTTGTACATTTTAGTGCATTTTTGGTGATTTTTTAGAGCTACAAGTCCTCTGTCTTAGTTTTACGGCTGCCCGCAATCAAACCAGGTAACTGATACTTTCAAAAGTATGATACCTATTTGAAAAACACTGGGGACTTGAGGAGTTTTAGCCACAAACAACTGGCGAGAGGTAACTTTTAAATTCTTTCAAAATTTATTTATCTTTCATTAATTCCATAGCTACTTTATGAAACTTAACGGTATTTATGGATTTTATTATTTATATTTCAACTGCAAAGATAATTTTTTTTTAATTGGTTTACAAATATAACATCTAGGTTGAAGGTATAATATAATATACCTAAAATTTAAATACTTGAAATGTAAATATGCTTGTTTTTCCATAATTTTTTTTTTAGTTTTTATTGTTTATTACACCACCATAAGTACAAATTTAATTTAATTTTCTTCCAGAAACAATCTCCCGAATAATGGACTGAAACATTTCTAGTGTTCCAAAAGATGATGTTATTAAACATAAAAACAAATCAATATAATGAACAATGTTATTTGCTAAAGAGCAAGAACTCCAGAAAAGTATGATGCAGAACTATAGTTATTATATAATTAAACGTAAAATCAATTTTTTGACCTTATATAATAATTATCATAATTAAAACTAACCAATAAAAACAATTTGGAGAAATCAATATGAGATATCATTTAATAAATAAAACAAGAACATCAAACATGTAAATTTTCTTCTTAATTTGTATGAAGTCAATCCAATCCCCATGCAAATTATTTAAGTCTCGGTCAATAGAAACATTTAATTAACTACAAATTAATTTTAGGAAATTTAACTATACATATTCAGCCTGACAAAAATAAAGAGTACCAAATGAGGATCATACTATTAAGGAAAATTCTATTTGAGACTTATTAACCAGAGAGAAGTATAATTTCAAAGTAAATATTTTTATTATTTTTAGTTAAAAATATAACTTACTATTTGAAAGCGTTTTTAGTAATGAAATTAATGTGTCATGAAAAAGACATATCACATATAAGTAAGATCCATAAATATGTATGATAAATTGAATAATGAAATAAATTTGTAAACATGAAAAGGTAATAAAATTACATTTGTTTATTTTTAATGCCTTAATGGTAAACAATTTTACTAACTCCAGTTACCCAAATAGTCCACATTCAACCAGTTTTTATGCATCAAGAGGAGATTCAACCAGCAGGTACCGAAAAATATTTTGGAATCACCTGTAAGTAATAATACATTTATTGAAGAATCAAAATAGAAGGTAAACCATTCATAAATGAACTAAATAACACGACTTGACACACCAAAAAATAATTAGAAATAAAATGAGATCATTTTACTGCTTGATGGCAAAAAGTAAGATATGATTTTATACATTATGAAAATTTCGCACCAAAACCAGAAGTAGTTATACTTGTGAGTAGTAAATTGTGGTTAACCTTATCTTACTAAACACTTTTTGGAAGTTTGTATAAATGGTATGTTCATAAATCATAAGATACCAACACTTCGTAAATATGTGTATAGATTGGTAATCGGAATCAAAATCCCCAGGCTACAATAAATATTACTCACAAACACATGCAAATTATTTTTTTAAACTCTAATTAGTATAATTACCAGCATTATTAATATTAAATTACAAATACACTTATAGTGTAGTAATATATCCTTAAAAATGGAGAAAATGTCCAATTTTTTTAGCTAAAGATTGAACATATAAAGTATTATCGTTTCTTGTAATATTTTCATTATAATGTAAATAAAATATTATTAGGAAGCGTTTTTACAAGTTTTATTTTATATAGATCATTGATTAAATTAGATATATATATATATTGATTTGTATTTAATCAATGTATAGATGAAATATTTAAAATATTATAAAATAAAAATAAAAATGATTAATGTAGGTACTCAGTAAATCATTTATCAAAAGTACAATTGTATACAGGTTATCAAATTGTACACTATAATAGGTAACATTTTAAGTTCTTAATTCTTATATCGTATATAAAATTATCAAAATGTAGTAGAAAATAACCTAAGCTAAGCTAATGTAAAAAAAAATTATTTCAGTTATTTAATTTTACAGAATTATACATTATTTTGCAATGTTATTAGTATAAAGTATATATTTGTAATTAAATATTAATAATTACACTAATTAAGAGTTTAAAAAAATATTTGTTCAATAATTTGCATGTGTTAGTGAGTAATATTGCATCCTGGGGATTTTTTTCTGGGGGTTGTTCGCTGTGGGATTTTGTTTCCGAAATTTGTAGATTGTATAATAAAATAACAAAAAGGGGCTGAGTGGACTCAGGCGTCTGTTGCAACTTGCACCGTCGCTGGTTTGAACCTCGGTCACCGGGTAACACTTTTCTCCGGGCAGACACCTGTCCGGAGAGTTAGGCAGCCATCCCCAACCGGGATGGCAGAAACCTACAAGTGCCCAATCAAAATTCTGCCATACACAAACACACACACAAGTTAAAAAACCTACCGTTTCTCCCGCCTTCAAACCAACAAAAAAAACCTACAAATAGCTAATGGCCATAATCGCCGGGCTTTTTAAAATCAATAAAAAAAAATATATATAACAACAAAGGTTTCCATAAAAGGTTTTACACATTTAATAGTTTTATTATGTAGATTATATTTTGATAATTACTATTTTTACACGACAAAATCTTTCCTATTTTATTGTAGTTAATAACATTGAAAAGAATTCTACTTTATAATTGTGTTAATAAAAGTAATAAATAGTTATAAATTATACAATATATTACTGTCAAGAATCAATAAAACATACTTAAATTCAATATAATCCTTCACATTGCATAATTAAATATTGTGATTTGTGAAACATGTTGTTGTAAATTACAATTATAAATACTTAAGAGAACACTACACTGATATTTGTTGTCCTCCACGCCACACAAGTGCATAACATACCAAATTTTAAGCTCAAAAATCACGTTCAGCTCAGTTAGTTTAAAAATTAGAATTAATTGACACCTCTAACAAAATTTAAAGGTGATATTATTATCTAAGGCATCACTTAGGCTTTTTACAACATTATAAATTTCAAAGCAAGTTATGAATATTTAAAAATTGTAAATTGTTTGTACATCTTAAAATAGTTATAGTTATAACTCAACAAATGTCAGTGTAACGTCCTCTTAAGATGTACGTATCAGCATGTTATCTCCATCCTACACACGCACAAAATAGCTAATTTTTATCCACCAGCTTCAATAGTATGCAGTTTTGATAAGAGAATTGACCTATTATCAAACTTTAAGGTAAGAACATTATCCGTGTTCTCCTAATTGGTTTTTTACGTTATTGTAATTTTTAAGTGAATTATGAGAATTTTAAAATATCAACCCATAAGCCACTTAAACATTAAAACACCGTAAAATAAGTTGTAATATGATTCAATTTAGTCCTTGACTTCGGGAATGTCTTCCATCAAAACTCTTCACGTTTAATTATTTCATTAGTTTTCAGTTTAATTTCAGTTCCATTGAACTTATCTGCAATAAAAACAAATACATTCATCAACTCATTTTAATATTACATTTTACACACATGTAGTAACATTTTTATGTATTTTTACTCGGCCTTTCTAATGTTTATAGAAAAATTTCAATACATTTAGTACATAGAACATTGTATTAATTTGACAAAAAAAAAATAAGTTATTAAAAAGAAAATATTTTAGGAATGATTTAGTATTCAAGACTATAAGTACCTCTCACGTACAGTACCTATAGTAAGCTGCTCATTATTCAGGCGAGCACATAACTTACTTGATGAATGATGATGCAATAGACAGTACACAGAAGTGATGGGGGAATTATTTGATATGTCAAGTGGTACTTGACAGAAGCATTAAAATAAGTAGTAGATAGAACTCATAAAGCATTTAGTCCACAAATCATCTTACATCTAAATTCAATACATTATTTGTGGATTTTGCGATGAAAACATGATGCAATATTGTGACATATCGCTGGTAGGTACTTTCTTTCCAAGTGTATGTAGGAATTAAATCAAATTATTGTGTAATTAATTAAATCAGATCAACAAAGGGAAAATTGTATTGATTGTCTTTTTAGATTTTGTTGTTGATATTAACATTCAGTTAACAACATTAAAAAAATATGTTTTTATAAACTTGTTTCCAATATATTCTATTACACACAATTATTTTAAATCAATGTTCCTTATTTGCATTTAAAATTATTTATTCATTAAATCAATCAAGATATTACAGAAGTGTACATAATTTACTCTTACTCATATAAATATTTTGTTATTATCAAACAAAAATTGTACAGTAATTGATTTAATGTACTTAAATTTTACAATGATAAAATACGATTTTGTTTTAAGTATAATGTAGATAAAATAAGAAAGTAATCAAGATTTATGCTTAAATTTTATTTAAATGAAATAAATGTTGTTCAAATGTCAATATTTATCATTTCAACATCATATTTTAGATATATTTTAGCATAAACAAAAGTTTTGGAATCATTATGTTAAATTATGAATATAATGAATCTTAAACTAATAAAAAATCATAAGTATTATACACTATATTATAGTTACAATATTTAATAAGTTGTAATACTATATTATAAGTACAATCTGGTTAATTGTATACCCATTATATTTATGGCATCATAGATAAAATGGAATAACAAACCAAGATAAATTATGATTTTTATATAATAAAAAATAAGCCTTTTATTCCTTTATTTGTTAAATTATTTCTTACATTGCCAAGCTAGTTAATAAATCAATATCTCATTATATTTTATGCACACAACATTAATATACAACAAAACATAAATTAAAAATAACAATTTTTATGCCCGGGATATATTTATTTTCTGATACATTAATCATATTATAAAAAAATTTTAATTTTAATGTACTTATTAAGATTATAATATAATAAAAATAATAATTTTTATACAGTTATAGAATTTAAGTGTAGGGGGTTTCAATAATATGAAAATATAAATGTAATTCAGATTAGATAGTTCAACATTTTTCACCAGAGTACACTGGTATTAAGCCGGAGGCTGACTTTAATAAACATTGTAATATGTAGATTTAAACTTAATTTCTATTTACATAAAATAAATATAGTTCAAACATCAATATTCATCATTTCAACGTTATATTTTATATATATTTTTTAACAAGAATAAACATTTTGGAATTTTTATGTAAATTATTATTAAAATAAATCTTTAACTCAAAGAAAAAAAATTAAACGTATTGAACATCACATAGTTACTAAATAAATGCAATCTAGTTGATTTTATTTTCATTATTTATATGGAATAATAGATAAAATGGAATGACAAACCTAGATAAATTATGATTTTTTATTAAGCCATTGATTCCTTTAATTAGTAATATAATTTTAGTACAGTAAATTATTTTCTACATGGCCAAGTTATTTAATAAATTAATACCACATTATAATTTATGCTCATAACATAAAAATGCAACAAAACATAAATTAAAAATGACAATTTTAATGTACAAATTAATAATTAATGTAATAAATGTTAGGTGATAGTTATATTTTATGTAGAATAAAAATAATAATTAATAGTTATGGAAAAATTTAAGTGGCATTTATTGTTTTTAGTTCAATAAGATGAAAATATGTGTAATATTATAAAATAAAAGTAATTTTTAATACTATGTTAAAATATTTGATTTAAAAAGGTAATAAAATATAAAATCTCTAGAGGTTTTGGAACAAAAACATAATAGTAACAATTTATGAGTATACAACTTAAACTTAAAACATGTAAAACTAAAAATTACGAAAATGTTAAGTAATTCAATTATTTTATATTGTAACAACGCATACAGAACAAAACACAGGCATTCAGGAGCAGTGATACACCAATGAATCTATTTAATTTGAATAAAATATTTTTTATAATGTATTATGAAATATATATATGTTATATTTATGATTAAAAATTTAATTAATATAAAATTTAATAAAAATTGAAATTTCATTTTATTTGTTTTGCATTCTTTTCTTGCAAACTTTGATTTTTTTAGAGCATGTTTGCATGCATATTCTACTATTTAAAATTCATACAAATCTGGTCATGAATTATTATACAAACATTGATAGAGGTGGTCAATTAGTAAATTATGTTGTAATGACACGGACCTTCAAAAAATCATAGATATACTACTGATTCCTGTATGACTATCCCAGTCATCGGATAAACCTCCAAAAAATATATTTAATTTGTCATTAAGTTCACTGAAAACCACTTCCACTTTTTAGAAATTGAACACTTCAAAGTTAGATTTTTAAATTTTAATCATGAAGAATTTTCGAATGTTAATAATATTGAAGTGAAAAAATTAGTATAAAAATGTAAGGCAGTCGTTATCAAGTAAATTTCAATACAAACTCAAATATGTTTTCAGAAATGTTAACAAGTAAATAGATTAGTTGATACTTTTGACAGAAAAAAAGCAAAACAATTAATATCGCACGCAGAAACACACCCAATTGATGGTAGTGGCGTTGAAACTCATAACGGAAAGTAAAATTTAATTTGTACGATAATGATTAAAAAAATAGTAAAACATATCAATTTTTACTTAGTAGTTTGTATCATAAAAAAATCTATAAACTTACAATGATAAGGAAATATTGTAAGTTACTTACAATAGGTACTTTACTAAAATTAAATTATAATGTCTTATTTATATAAATAGGAACACTGAATAAATAGTTAGAGTGAAAAGAATCCAATTGAATTTTATACTCAATGAAGAAGTCGTCATCCACAGAATAATATTCAAGGGTATCATTTTTAAACACCATAGCTTTATCCACGTTAAAAGCACACATTGTAGTAGCATCATCATATGCTATATTAAAAGATTTCAACTTACGGGTTAACTCGTACATTGGGCAGTAACTGTGTAAATTAATCATACGCTTTTTGTCGTAACCTGCAAGAATAAAAAAAAATAAAATGTAAAAAGAGTGTGTCATACGATTTGAATGAAAATGCGGAACTTACTAAGCACATAAATAATGTCATTATAGCAAGTTGCACTAATAACTACTTCATCTAAATTAATTGAGCGTCTTCTCCAAGTATAAGAACTTCCCTCTTCTCCAACAGGAATTAGATCAAACCATGATGGTTCATTGTCTTTAGTTATTATGGATAAGTGACCTTTATACTCCAAACAAACATAAAATTGTCTATCCACTCTTTTTCGAAAATAACTGCAAGAACTTATATGAACTTTACCAAGTGTATCATTAACTAAAACAAATAAATTTAAAAATGTCAATAACTCCACATTAAATTAAATTATAATTTGTAACTTGCCTATTTCAAAGAGCTCGATATTTCGATTTGGCAATCGGTGCTTTGTAAGACCTCCCATTAAGTATAAACAATTACCAACAAAATGTCCAACGCCGTGGCGCCTACTAGATGAAGAAAAACTAAAAAAAAAGTTTAATTTAATATTATTTATGATTAACTATTGAATTTTTAAAACTTTTAATTACCCTTTCAATCTCTTCCACTGTTCCGTCAGTAAATTATACTTCCATCCTTCCTTATTCCACGATCCTCTTCCATATGCAATTTCTCCAGCCATCACATAAATATCTAAGTCTATAACAATTAAATAAATACCATAAACACTCTTACAATCAGTATTAACTATTTTAGTTACCTTTAACAATCACATGATATCCAGTTGTATCAAGAGGCAATGGATCCAATCTAATAAACTTTGTGAACTGCATAGAGGCCCAATCCCAGCGATACACAAACGCATAACCATCCAATTCATTTTTTACAGCACACAAACCAAAAGGAATATTTCTAATTGGTTTAATAAATACTCCTATAGTGTCTTCATTCTTTTTTGTAAAATCCAGATACGGTATCATGACATTTTGTAAATTTAAATTCTTAGTTTTTGAAATACAATCTGTCAATTGTTCATTATTCATGGATTTAAAACGCACACAACTAACAACCATTTCATATTCAATATTGTATTTATCATTCACTGAACACCAATTAATAATCAAATCAAACACATCTTTTTCGTTATCAACATTTAAACCATTGTTATTCAACAATGATTGTAAATCTACTTCACTTAGTTTCAAGAAAGCAGCTTTATTCTGAACCAAAATTGTTTTAAAGTTATACAAAATATAAGCATGGGATTTTTCTAACAGACTCTTAATTTCAAGCTTAGAAACCATTGAAAATATATCCAATGCATAAATTGTAAACAGATAATTTTTAGTGATAATTTTAATAGATTCAGCCATTATGAAAGAAAATTGAAGGATCTGTGATACTTCCAGTATAGTAAGTAAATCTTCTAAGCCATCAACAATTATTTTGTTTTGTTTCAAACTCTCAATGACCATCACAAAACCTCTATAGCTTATTTTCTGAAATTTAAAACAGATTTTATAATTAATAAATTTGCTAAACATTTGAAGATATAACTATAGTCGAGCTCACAAGAAATGAGTGCTGGCGGCCAATAGGTTGAGTAGAAATATTGTTGGCACAAAAAGTTCACAGTATTGCACTAATTGCTTAATACTGCAACGGGTCCCTTAACCAATTAATATGACTTTACAATAAATATTTTGTTTAATTCATATTCAATAAACATCCTTTTATTTTTCATCTGTAGTGCGCAAGGCGAATAAATAAATGACTAACATTCAACAAATTTAAAAAGCAGGCCAGTTGACTTACATTTATTTATAAATGGCACTGGGAATGCTGTAGTTAGCATTCACTTTTCATGAGCTCGACTATAATAAATTTATTTTAAGTATCAAACAGTTTTAATCAAGAATATTGAACCAATAGGAACAAGTAAAACAATAAGTTTATGATCAAAATAACAGTATATAATATGTACATATAATAGGTAATTATTAAGGATAAATGTTTTAATGTAATAAAATTATGCACCAATGTGAACTTGAGATTCAATGAAAAAAATGATTGTCCAGTTCGCAATCTGTATATTTAAGTGCATTAGTAGTTAGTACCTACATTTTATTTTATTTTGCACTGGTTGAAAACATATGTTGGATGTATGGTTTAATCACTGTCATAATCGCAATATGGCATTAGTATATTTGCAGAGGTCTAACAAGAAATATGAATATATTATTCTATGATGGATAATATAAGTATTACACAAAAAATTAAGTACCCATGGAAAAATAATATATTTGTAAAATCAATGAATAGAGGAAAGTATAGAATGGATTTGGGCAATTAATTGTTACAGAATACTGTTTTTAAGCGCTAAATAATAAACAAGAAAAAATAAGTTTTGATTATTGATACCTGTATATGTATTCTTTGGTCTGGTCGAGATTCTAAAAAGTTTCCACTAAACATAGCTTCAAAGTATGAGCTATGCTCCGTTAAAAGCAATTTACTAAATGTATCGTTGACATCATCATCAAAATGAATTGTTACAAGCTGATCATCAGTATTTTCCTCTTCCATGTTCATCATTATTATGAACTAAAACAAATCAATAATTATATAGGTAACTTAAATAAATATTTTTCTTTTTCTTCATTAATTTTTGACATGCAATTTTATTGTAATAAATTTAAAAATGATTAGGTCTTAATATTTATTATCACTCTAAAAGTCTAAGATAATTAAAATTATTTATTTTATTATTATTATTATATTATATTGGCCTTAGATAATAAATTAGGGAATAAGCTTAAATAATTTACAATTTTTCTAAACACACCAGATGAAATTACATTGAGATTCTATTATATCTAGATTTTTTTAATATATGTTCATATAATGAACAGTTACTATCTTTAAATACGAAAACAATATTCAACTTTGGTAGACTCTCGTGAAACCAGAATCTATTTTCCTTATAAGAGCTAGTGTACACAGTACATATTATATTATGGACACATAACCACTTGGACCACATTTGTCCTGCCTGGGCAGTGTAAACCACAAATTTTTTTGAACCAACTAATATTATTTTTTATTATTATTGTAAATTATAATTATTACCTTTTTAAAGCAATGATTTTTTTTAAAAAATTATTAAATAATAAAATCATTATAAATTTTATTCATATATCATAATATTACAAATATTTTGATGGAATAACAAAAAAAAATTAAGAAGTATCATCATTTTATTTTTATAATATATTATAATTATTTTCTTTCTATTTTATTTGAAAAAGATTTAGAAGCACTTGGAATTACATAGTCTATCTGCTTTCTTACACTTGATTCTTAAATACACAGTATGATAAGTACCAAAAATAAGTTAATACAGTGTTTCAAAAAATGCTTAGTTTATTGTATTATGATACATGAATAAAATTAATGATTCTTTAAAAAAAAAATCATTACTATAAATAGGTAATAATTATAATTTATAATAAAAAATAATATTAGCTGATTAAAAAAAAATGTGTGGTTTACATTGGCCAGGCAGGACCACATTGACCGTAACATATAGATTCCAAGCAACATAAGAACAATATCTCCAACAATATCATTAGATTTATCTAGTAACAATAAGCTTGCATATTTGTATGTCAACCAATTCCAAGACAGAAACAACAAATATTAATAAATTTTAAATTTTAAAAAGTAATAATATACAATGTATATTAAAGGTATAAAGTTAAGTTGTTCATCTGTAACATATCATTGATGGTATTTCAGACTGTAGAAAAAAGGCAGTTATAACTATTAAGTTATATTGCAGTTTAGCTCCCATACAAAGTAGTAGAAATAGATGAATTAAAATTCGTGTAGATGTGGGCTTATGGATTTTTGGAGGCATTGAGAGGGGATCTAGGCAATGTTTCCTCATTGCCGTTGAATCCCGAGACAATCTAACATTGTTGAAAATCGTTAAAGATTTTTAAAAGTATTTACCCGGCACGACTATAATCAACGATTACTGGAAGGTATACCCAGTTAAGTTTAAAATAAAACAAAATACTTTTATATACTTAAAAAATGTTAGGCATATGATTGTTTAGAAGAGGAAAGATTTCGTCATTTGAGTGTAAATCACTCCATTCGATTTAGAAATCTAGAAACTGGTGCTCATACCATTGATGTTGAGGGGGTATGTGACGGCATGCAAAACCATCTCTGTCACAATACTGCCAAAAAATAAAAATGTTATGGCGAAATTCATGATTATTAAACATTGTCGAACCTAAAGATTAGACATGCTGAAGGAATTTTTTAATTCATTCTAACATTTAAGAAAACAACGCTAGATTGGAACTGCTGAACATTTTTTTTGGCATGTTGAGTGTTAGTAGAACGGAGATAACAAAAGCGGGTAAGTGGACGTCGCTCTGCTGTATATTAGGCGTCCATTAAATTTGAATTCAATGATCTAATATTATTGTACACAAAAAAAAATTTTGAACGATAAAAATTTTTTTATGAATTTCTAACTCAAAACAATTTGCTAATTTTGTCAAAATTCTAAATTCTAACACTCATAAAAATTTATTGTGGATTATTAGTTTCTAAATTTCTACTAACAACAACTTACGAGGTACTTTGAATTACATTTTCAAGTTTTGTAACAGAGCAAAAAACTGTATTACAATAGTTTAAAAAAAACAAATAATAATCGAAAATTTCATATGCCTATAAATGGTTGAAAACTTCATAAAAAGTTAAATATTTCGAAAATTGTATGGTATATAGCAAATTCTGAAACAAATATTCAGTGAAAATTTCAGGTATCTGTGATAATTATTTTAACAGTTACACTTAAAACCAAAATTGATTTTTTGAACTGATTTTAAATAAAAATTCTCATTTTTACCTATCGCTTTTGAAAACTATTGGGAATTTTAAATTTTGAACTCCCGAATGCACTAACTAGATTAATTTTCCTACCAGAAAAGTTTCGGTTGAAGAAAATTTTTACTGACCCCAACCCCCATGACAGACACAAAAATAAAAATTACAATACACATCATTGTAAAATCGATTCATTCATAGGAGCTCTCAGAATCTAAAATATATTGGTACGACAAAGTTCTCTTAATACAATAACACTTATTATTTTTTTATGAAAATTTAATTTTAAATAGTTAGCCAAATTAAGTTCCATATTATATTATGCATTTTTCTTATATTTTTTGATTACCTAATACGTGTAAATCAATTAAATTAATAAATAAAGGGTTTCCATACGACCGTATTTACCATTGAATAATTTCAAAACCGTGGTGGTCTCAGGAGACCCAGCCACTAAGTACGCCCCCAAATTTAGTTCTTGTGTGTTTCATTAGGTATCTGATTACTTATATTATTTATATTATTTTATACTTACATTTGAGACTTGAATAAATAAGAACAGTCAACAAGACGGATAGTTCAACAATCAAATGGCAACGCTATGTTTTTAACAATATCGTTGGCAGTGATCCTTCTTGTTTGTATTCACCGCCGTGGCACAACGTTCAGAGGCTGTTCATCGGGTGGTTCAGGTCGCAGGACGCGTGAAACACCTTTAATGGGTCCTCTCCAATGATCACGATGACTCGCTGCGGACTGGCAACCGCAAAAGCTGGGAACGACTGAAAACGATGCACAAACGTCAAAACAAATCAAATCACACGCCAATATGGCTGCCTACCCAGCTACGACAGGGACGAGTAGCGACGCACACAAGCTCCACACACACACGCGCGCGCGCGCACACACACACACACACACAGTGTGTCTGAATGGCGGCGCTTACCTTAACCGTAGACGGAGGTTGACTTCGACCGGCGCCGACTGCGAACTGGAAACCGCACAAACGTCGAAACAAACCAAATCACACGCCAATATGGCTGCCTACCCAGCTACGACAGGGACGAGTAGCGACGCACACAAGCTCCACACACACACGCACACACACACACAGTGTGTTGAATGGCGGCGCTTACCTTAACCGTAGACGGAGGTTGACTTCGACCGGCGCGGACTGCAGACGGAAACCGCAGATGACGACCGACGGCGGCGGTTGAAAACGGAGATCAGACGCCCAATTGCGGGCCGATACAACGCCCAAACTGCCGCGACCAAGAGGAGCAGCAGCAGCAGCAACAGCAACGACGATGACGGCGACGACAACTATTGAGCGGCAGGACCGCAGGACGGACTACAGCCGCACGAGCAGTGCACACACACACACACACACACACACACAATGTCTCAATGGCGATTGGCGGCTGAGGCGCAGAGCTGAGCCGGCTACATCGAAAACGACGGTACAAACACTACGACAGACGCAAATCAGCGGGACATCTCGTCTGTGCGCATGCGGCACGGCAGGATTGAACGCGAAATGCGCACCCGACGTCCGCCGGCACAGTAAACGCTTACAGTGTTCAAACCTGGAATCAGTGTGGACGGCTGTGAGCGGCGTCCGCATCGTTACATTTTGTACGTTTGTTTACGCCTGTCCGCAGTGTGTGTCGTGGTACCAACGACCGCGGTAAAAATATTGAAAGCGTTTTTTGATCGTCTTGGTTGTCGTCACTGCTGTAGTTGTTGTTGTGGTTGTTGTTGTTGTTGTTGTTGTTGTTGTTGTTGGCTGGCCAAAACTTAATAATATTGTAAGTGATAACAGCTGTAGCGCTGATAAGTGATAAGGAGAACCGGTGCTACGCAAAAATTACCGTCTATAATAAGTGTTAATTACGTGAAAAAAATAAAAGTCGAAAAATTAATATGCCATAAAATGAAACCCGCACACCAGTCAGTGGTTACCCGTTTTGAACGCAAACTTAAATCAAAAAACTCTGTCCTCATTCCGTCTCGATGTCCGCCTTACACTGTTCTGAACTACCTACTCCCAACGCTCAACTAAAATGCCGCTCCCGGGTAAATGAAACCGTACTACTGTCTTAATGTGTGATTCCTTCACTGCTTGACGAAATCGCGATATCGAAAAATCAGATGATTTTCATTATCGTTCTTACATAGGTACTCGAAATTCGGTTGAAATTATTCGTACACCGTAGACGAGTGTTTTGGCCGGAGAACGTAAGCATAATAATAATACACTGTTGAAACCGCAACCTCTGAAATAATTTGATTTCCTCGATAGGTAGGTAACTTTTCCACAGTATTTTGTTCAAACGTTGCCGATTAAATGTGTCAAAATATCAAACCCTACCAGTTGATAATAATAATCAAAAAAAAAGTACATACTTACATTTTTTTTTTATTGGTCTACAGTGAAACCTGTCTTATCCGAACCCTTTTCTGTGCCAAAATTTATTATGGTCCTGGCAGATTTCTATAATTTAACATAGGATTAAACCCTTGATAAAACGGAACCTGTTTAACGTAAAACGGAAGGCTATTTATTGGTCCTGCAAATCATATACACCGAAAAACACAGCATAAAATGAACAAAAATATTTTTGATACCCACATTTATTTTGCTACTAAACAATTATTAAGGTCAATGATTCATACGTATCGACAGATAAGTACATTTTATCTTGAATCTACACATCAGTGCTTATTATTGTCACCGTAGTCGTAGTTTACCTGTCTTTTGTATCGTATATTTTGTCCTCACCATGTCTTCAAAGATTTGTTTAATTTTAAATGAAAAAATGAAAGTTATAGAAGAAAGTTAAAAAGGAAATAGCGTTAAATCATTAATGAATATTTTTAAATGCGGGAAAACGCAAATTTATAACATAATTAAAAACAAAATTAAAGTTAAAGAAGAGTGGTTAAAAGGTAAGTTCATATGAAATAATAAAATAATTATTTCAATTTTATTTAAGTCATATTCATTCGTCATATAGGAAATGGGAAAAGCAAACGAAGTTTAAAGAAAAATGTCAATGATGAAATTAACAAAGCAGTTTGGGATTGGTTTGTTAAAGCTAGATCTAAGAACATTCCAATTAGTGGTCCAATGATTCAACAAAAATCCAAGGACATCGCTGTTAAATTGGGGAACACCAATTTCAAAGGATCCAACAGATAGTTGGAATGTTTTAGAAAAAAACATAATATTTCATTTAATCAAGTATGTAGAGAATCTAATGATGTCAATTTTGACAACGTAAATGAATGGAAATTAAAAATAGGTGAGCTGATAAAAGATTATAATAGTGATTGTATTTATAACTGTGATGAAACAGGCTTATTTTTTCGTGCCATTCCTTCAAAAACCTTAAAATTAAAATTTATTGGAAAAAACATCATTGGTGAAAATTCATGTTGAAAAAAGCATTGTTAAAGAAAAAACCTACCTAACTTGCTTACTTTATTTTATTAATATATATGTAATACATATCTACTATATATGTTCTTCAAATTTTAATTTATCATTATTTTAAAATATCTAACTAATATTTATTATGTAATTATTTAGAATTTATTGTAGCCTATGATATTTTTTATTATTGGCCGGAAAATGTACAGCCTTAATCGCGCGGAATATTATACCTCTATATTACTGAATTTTCCTTTTTATTCAGTTATATGGAAACCTGCCAAAGACGAACATTTTTGTTGGTCCCGTGCAATTCCACACAAGGCAGGTTTTATTGTAAATTATAAGTCTGGTTCTATGGAATCGGATAAATTTGGGTTGATTTTTCTTAGTATATGCATTCCGTGAAAATGTGTCTTACTGTCGCTGTCACTCCACACGAAATGCATGTTGTCAGGTCTTTGTTTTCCATTAAGTAATCATGTGTTAAGAGGGTGTGGCTGATTCTCAACATGTTGATTGTTATTGTTTCTATTTTTCTAGATGTTCCAGTAGATTGCTACGAGGTAATATATTTAGTTTTATTTTGTTGAGTTATGTTGTTTGATTCGACCAGTAGTTTTACTAAGTGCAAGTTAAAATTGTTTATTTGATCTATAAATTTATGAATTTGTTGAGATTGGAGATTATTGGTAACGATGCTGCATCTTTTGCTTGTTGGTTGGCTTTTTGGTTTCGTCGGATATTTCAGGGCCCCAGTATGCAAATAATGGTTTTATTTTTATTTGCAGATCTAGTCTATAACATATATTATATATTATATAGTATCACATAGCAAACATAACTAATGTATTTCTAGGGTTGCATCAGGTGAACACCAGTCACCACTGCACAAGATTTAGCTTTTGAGAGCAAGCAGTGAGCATTTCGCATACAATGAGCAACTGTTACCTGAAAGTAAATTAATTGTCACGTGTTTTTGTGAATTTTCACTTATCATTTGACTTCAGAAAAATCAACAGAAAAAGAAATTGACTTGATGTTTGAAGAGCTTTAATATTACCTAGATAAATGCTTCGGTTACCATTTATAATAGATAGGTACTACGACACGGTGTATGATATACTTGTAACTCTTCTTACCAGAAAAAATTCATATAAAATAGTAAGTACCGAGTTAAGTATGTAGATATTTTTCATACATGATCTCCAATCTTACAAAGATTTCCTTGCATCATCACAATACAGTTTTAACTCATTAAAATTGTTATTATAGACTTACCTGCTTGAGTTGATTCAAGTTAATGAATAAATGATTATAGGTAACTTCCTAACAACAATACAAAAAACAATACAACACTATATTAAAAGATAAATATTTAATTTTGTCCTCAAAAAGCAATAACATTTTAAATACTGCAATAACAACTTTATTATAATTAACAACAATAGTAATTATGTTTAAATATGCCATTATTATATTATCAACATAATCACTTTTTTTCTGTATACTATAGGTATGTAAAAAAGGGTAACTAACCTTCTGAATAAATAGATGGTTCAAATTGTTTTATGATATAAAATATAAAATAATTGTAGTGTTGTAAAAGAAAAATAATGCTTTTTTATATACGGCAATGAAACCAAGAATTCAAGCACATAAATTGTTTATCTTCTATATTTTTGTATCACCCTAAAATATTAAAATCTACAACAATACAATGAATGCAATAATTATATTGATTAACCAAGTTAACACTGATAATTTAACATTTTTTATTAATCCGAACCTAAATCTATATTTATAGCTTGTGTGAATATACATTTGTGAAAAAATAATTTTCATATTTTTTCAAATGGAACTTTGAGCTTTAGCCATAATTTTGTAGATTTAAATTGTCATCAAAACTGATGTAGACTTCCATTTTTAAGATTATGCAACTAATGTATCAAGTTTTTTCTCTGCTTCGGCAAAAACAGCCTCGGCACTCTGTTCGGCCGATATTATCACTACCTTAGACTTGTACGCTTCTATAATAGGATCGTTATTGTCATGGAACGTCTGCAACCGCTTTTTAATTGTTTCCATATTGTCATCTGATCGACCACTGGTCTCAGCTCGTTTAAGCAATCTCTGCACCATTGTCTCGTCTTTGGATTCTAAGTACAATACCATGTCTACTGGTTTTATCTATAAAAAACAAAGCACTTAAAATAATATTTTCTTTGTTATTAATCCCAACAAAACCTAATGAATTTAAATTTTTGTGTCAACAATTTAAATACTGTTATAAAATGTTTAAGTAAAATTAGTAAAAATCGTAGTATTCAAAATTACTAAAAATATATGTTTCATTCTATATTTCAACATTTTACTCAGGTACCTGAGTACCCAGGTACCAATTTTATACTTTTTTGGGTAGCAAATAACCATGTTATACGTTTTTTGCTATTATAAATCTCATTAAACTTTTTTCAAAGTTTTTTCATTTATTATAATTACACTTTATTTAAAATGAACTAATTACCCATGATAATTTAAAATAAGAACTAACGTAGTTTTTTTTAATTTTATGTCTTGCGTGTTTGTTAAAAATAGACAGCTAGTTGTACCTATGTAACTTTAATGTGACATTCTTTTAAAATACCTACCTATACATAACTATCTTTACCTACCTATCTGTATAAATAGAATAATTACTCGCTTAAGTCACATTTATTTAGTATATCTACCTATACACTATTACAGTAATACTATAAAGTAGGCATTCTTTTAATAAATAGAATAGTAGGTAGTCGGTTATCAATCAAGTGTATTAATATTATTTTCCACTTGAAGTTATTCATTTTTATAAAGATTTTGAATGTATAATATTACAGCCTTTATTTTTTAAGGGAACCTCCCTCAACACAATGTCTGTAGATAATGCTCTATGGAATTAAAAACTGTATACTAATAATTAAGACTGCTGTCTACTGACTAGGTACCTAGTATATTGTATATACCTATACTGCACATAACAATAGAAAAAATAAAATAATAACGATAAACAAATGACAACAAAATAAATTGTTTTCAGTTAAATTTTACCAATTTGATCTTTATTCCTCTACTTTTAATTGAAAATAGTGAACATGGCAGATTTAAATACTATATATATTTAGTACCGTGAAGGAGATTCCTCTTCATATTTTTTTTTCAAAATGTTATCTATGTATTATTTAGGTTACATTACCAAGGTACAAAATAATATTATGTTATGCAAATCAATTGATCTATGAGGAATCAAATATTATATCAATTCAATTTTAAATGAAGTATACATTAAAAAAAGTATTCACTCAGTTTTAATAGTTTCATTTTTTTTTTAGATTTATATTTCATAAGTTTATTTTTTGGTTTTTTAAATACATGATAAACAGCAGTAATGTTAAATGTACCAATCAATAGAGTATAATTTGTCTCTGTACCATAATTGCAAATAGAAAAAAATGTAAAGTATGAATTTTTATGAAAAATGAGGGCTGGCATAATATGATATATATATATTATATGCTATTTTCTTTAAATTGACATTTGAATTTACACATTGGGGTGTATAACATATTTAAATTTTTAATGGAATCGAATCACACTTATTTTACATACGTGTTAGACCAATATGTAATAAACGGTGGTAAATTACATAACACATACTTCGGAATGTCTTATGATTTTATTTTTAAATATCTAGGCTTTTTAGGAAGTCAATTTTCAGCTTTAAAAGACGTTAAAATTGGGGTTTTATTTTTAAAATACCATTAAATAATTGTATTATTTTAAAATTTATTTTGTGCACAACTGATTTTAAATTAAAAAAGAGCAAAGTTTAGAAGTTTATAAATGTACCCATTTTTTTCGAAATTTCAATAGGACACAGGAATTATTTACTACCGCCTTTAGTAGGTAGTTTCTATAGTTATGCAGACAAGAATATTTTTCGCTTTGTATTAACATATTATTATAGTTTTATCCAGCGACGGTTGCCTAACGCGACGTGACAGCGATTCTCAGAAACACCCAATGTTCATTTAATATTCACACATCGACGTAGCCCAAATGTACATGTCATACAAATTGCCTAAATATTACTCCTTAAAACATGATACGCTGAAACCCTTTAAATACTAGCAGTCCCGCTCTGCGTTGCCCGTACTAAATAGAGGGCCCGAAAGACTCGATGAGGTGATATGGTTTGAGGTTTTGTGATTATGCGGTAGCAGTTTATTATCATCTATCGCTTATTAGGTAGGTATTTCTAACTAAAGTTTCAAAGTTATACCAAGTTTGTCGTTTTTAATAAGAAGAAGAATACCTACCTTATAAGAATAGAAAACCAATCAAAAACGGCTATGTAAACCATATTAGTTTTTAAATAAATAAACTATTATTAACAGACTTTAATTACATAACCTTACGCAAATACGATAGACTGTGTAGCCGCGACGGGGAGATAACGTTTGCAAATAATGAATGTCTCTTACAAAAAACTAATAATTCCTACTAATTTCTATTATTATTATTACTTGTTAAGAATGCCAACCATTTATGTAAACAAAAAAGTACTAGACTAATATTTCATCATTCCCTTCAAGTTTCGAGACAAAATCTAGCCTATTATTTTCTCAAAGGTTTATCTGTATACCAAAATTCATCAAAATTGGTTCAGCAGTTTAGGTGTGAAAACATAACAGACAAACTGACAAACAGCTTGACTTTTATTAGCATGGATTGTAAAAAAATCGAAAAAAATGTTTATTATTATAGATTATTTTAAATATAATTGTAACGATAACTTAGTTTCAAAAATACCAAAGAACAACTGGAAGATCATTCTGAACAAATAAAAGAATTAACAATATTTCTGTATATCGCCCTAATTTTATTAGAAATAGTAGTTATTAATAGAATAACCTTTAGTATAAATAATTTTGCATTATTTTATAATTCAGTGAAACAATAGATATATAATAATTCACAATACACCTATGCTATATTATGTTTATTTCAAATGTTTACTTGGCAATTAGAACAAAACTATTTTTATTCTATCAAAATGTTCGTTCAGTTTTATTGTTAAAAAAAAAAGAATCTGCACTTTTTACTATCAGAATAATATTATGTACCTAAATATTAAAATTAAATTTACCGCTGTTTCGAATTCCTCTCCTTGTTTCTTCTCACGTGGATAACCATCGATCAGGAAACCTTTGGATGTTGCTACTTTGCTTTTGATCTTCTCATTGAGTAACTCCATCACAACAGACTGAAACACACACCAGTAAATTCATAACATTGCTGATTATACATATCTTAAGGTGGGTTTCAACTTTCAACGTTCGCAGTTAAACTACCCAAACGGAGTGTTATAGAAAGCTTACTGTGGGAACTAGGGCTCCTTCTTTCATAATCTTCACCAGTTCTTGACCACGTTCTGATCCTGTGTTCACTTCATCCCTCAGCAAATCACCAGTCGAAATGTGAGTAAACCCGTATTTGGCAACGATCTTGTCACAAAGGGTGCCCTTGCCGCTACCGGGTCCCCCTATTTTATTCAATATCCATATCAATGACATATAGTTCAACTATTTTATTTTTACACCTTACCAAGTATCCAAACGGTTGGTAGAGTGATTTCAGACATTTTCGTTTATATTGATTACAACTGTTGAAAAAATATAAAGTTATTACCTATTACATTTTAAACTTGGAAATAATTTATATTTGAGTGTATATAACATTCAATTGAAGAATAACAGACAATAGTACTAAGTATTAATAATTATAATATATAATATACAAACTAGTAACTACACGCCGTCCAATAAGGCCTATAAAGGTTATTAACTTAAAACGGGAGGATAATATAGAAGGTCATATTATTAATTATTATACTACGCGTCGCATTATTACATGCAAAATATGACACATTTAAAAATATTTTCATGGGAACGTACACAATTAAATATTGAAATATTAATTATATGACTTTTATGAACAAAAATATCAATATGGATAATACATGTTATTTTTACAAATTAATAATATTATTAAAATGTTTAGATAAAAATGAATTATGTACTTTACGATAATATTTGATATATTGATTTTTGGGAAAATATTATAACAAATTAAATAGTATATTCAACATAATACGTAAGTCTAAAAATAAAAGGTCATAATACTTAGTTTGGCTAAGTTCCAGAAGAGGTTACTTTATAAAAAAAAAACCCGAAAGTCGAATTTGAATAGCTAATAAAATATAATGAAACAAATTCAAATGTTAAAATAATTCAAGTAGAATTTACAAATAAAGCATACCTAGGTAGTTCGGTAGGTACCTACTTTAAATGCATATTTTCAGTAACATTTGTAAAGTTTATGTTAGGTTCTTATTGTTACGGATAAAAATAATGATATATGATTAATATAAATACTCGCATGCACGTATATACGACATTACGACCTATGCCAAACATTAGGTACATTAAAATGTATATGAAATCTAAAAAAATTGACAATTTTTAAAATATATATAGTTCAATAGTAGCCATAATCAATAATTATATTTATACGTTCTTTTAAATAAACAGAAAACATTCGATAAAATATTAAAACAATATTATACCTAAGAAAAATGTTTATAATACTATCATACTTTTATGTCTCTCTAGCTATTCAACATAATTAATTTAAATTATTATTTTAAGTGATAACAATTTGACTTTGTCATGTCAAATAAACGGTTTTATCTTGAAATGTTAATGTATTCAATGAAAAAACATAAATACGTATACCTAACCTTGTAACATTATGATTCAGATTGCGATTTATGATTATTAAGGTACATATTTAACACATAGCAAGCATCCGTCGTCTAGTGTTTTAAAACGTCAAGGACAAATGTGAATTAAATCAATAAAAACAAACAGTGCTCATAATAATTTGATGTTGTGCCAGTAACGTGAGACCAGATGATAAATATGAACATAGGTTAGGTTGATGACTAACTTCATAGTTTTATGAATGAGAATTATGACAAAATAAACCCAGAAGTAACTAGTGAATGATAAATTGTTTGTTGTGTAAACACTTAAGTGGTTAAGTTAATAATTTTTGGAAGAACATTATAGCATTTGGTTTACTATACGTCGTTTTTCCCTATATTACTCGAAAAATGTCCAAGTACATATAGGACGATTTAGGTGAGTAAATATAAATGAGATCCAGTACTGTGCTAGTTTTAAATTAATTTATTTTGCTCCAAATGCATATATATATATAGCATTACAACGCCTAATTTTGGATAAGGTAAGGTATACCTATAAAAAGATAATTTTGATTTTGAAAATGAGGTACATAATTAAAATAATTACCTAATCGATATTAAATAACTATACCTACCTAGTCTCCTTTTTAGCAAATAAATATGCACTCCAGTGCCCAAGGACTAAGACTAGCAACTTTAAGCTACAACTAATGAATAATGATATGTATTTAGTATTTAAATTAGTATACCTACCGACTATATCTACCTGCCTACCTACTGTTTTACTACTATATGACACGAACGTTCGTTATAGCTAGCCCGCACGGTCACACATTTATACAATCGATTTTAAACTTGGCATTATTCATTGGAATAAGCGAGAAAAAAAAGACGGTTTTAAATCAAATTTTAATTTAGTTCTTACGGGCCCGGGTCAAACATGAAAAACATCAGTACTATTGTAGGTACCTATTTTCAATATTGATATCTAGATAATTAAAGATTTATATCCCATTTATTAATGTTTTTGAGTATGGTATACTATATACTTACTGTAGTAATATAGTTATAATATATATTACTTATAAATGTCTTATTTTTCTGATTTTTTATTGTATAATATATTATTAATTGCATGTGTGCTTCAGTTGATTAAATATTATTATATTCGTGTGGTTAGTCAGTTATCTGCAGGTATTTCCCACGGTTGTCAAGTGGCCGTTAGTAATGACTAGATATGTTTGCTATCCAAATAAAATTATCTTCCCCTCTACCCTGAAAGAATGGAGATGAGAAAAAGAGTGCCTACAATCTCTACTGGATACGTATACAAAATATGACTTCCTATTATGATTATAACGCACACATGATAACAGAGAATATTTCCAAATTGTCTGCTTATTGCATACATGCTTGAAAATCAGCGTGTGCCTCTGTGCGCATAACAGAATTCTATAATAATCAATTCAACCATTATATAATAATACACTAATGCCGGGTTGCATGAACAATCACTAAACATCTAACGAATCAATAGTGAGCCTTATTCAATGGTCCTTTGAACATGATTTAGTGGCCTGCAATTGGTCCATTAAATTTTTTTGGACAATTAAATGAATAAATTTTTCATGCAAATTGGCATAAGGGTATATTCTTTTGCAGACCGAATACAAAAGTAATCATCATTGCAGGTGTGGGACGCATATAGATTTTGTTTAATCTACAGACAGCAGACAGCAGACATAGACAGTAATATAATATTATGCATTATTATATGTGACATGTGTACGATAGTAATACCATTACAATACCATAGGTACCTATATATTAATATACTCAATGGTAGTACGTACTAATATACTATATATATAGGTAGGTATATAAAGTATATATATTTTATATACCACTATACCAATTATACAATTGTTAGAAAAGTTAATTTTTTTGGTACTTAAATTACATCACAGATTTCCTTTCAAAATTGTGATTCAATTATTAATAAGATACTTTTTTTTTAAGTATAGTAAAGGACATAACTTTTGGGTTTGCGTCGTTCATTACAATTAAAGTTATTTTGTACGTACTATTAGGATGTCGATCTAAACTTATACGATAAATGTACACACATCATAAATTGGTTCTTACAATATATAAAAAAAACAAGTAGGTAGCGAGTACCTTCCCAATTTAGTAATTTTAGTACACAAAATTAAATTGAATAATTCGTTACTTATTACTTCTTAATTTAAGTTAATCCCCAACACGCTGTCACGCCGTATGTAAATATTATAATATTGTCGTCCGATCTTTACTATAATCGGACAATATTATACCATTGTTGTTAGTTATGAGCTTATAGGTATCTAGGTATATATGAGTTATTATTTTAAAATTATCACGAGCAAATTGATGACGTGATTTTACCTATATTACGGTATGAAAAAATACACGTCATGCGTGTTAATAATATTGAGTACCGATAAAAAAATGACGACATGACGCGCGTATCGAGGAGCCAGTATCGAAAACCCCTTCGACACTCGACCTAGCTATACGAGATAATACGTTGTACGCATGCGGACTTTGCATAGTAGGTATTTCATGTTATTATTATTATTATTATTATTACAATACAGTATTATAATATATGCTATACTCACGGTGTTTGTATACGCGACTGGACAGATATTATGCGAATGAGAGACCTACGCTGCTGCTGCGGAGGAGGACCGTAAAACGTCGACACGACAACAAAAGTGCGCGGCCCGTGGGAGAGGGTTTTCGGCTATTATTTCGTTGGGCGGTGGCGGCGGCGGCGGCGACGGCAGCGGCGCGGCGGCGGCTCAGGAGGCGCGGCTGCTGAACCAGTGATGATAATAATATCGCGCCGTCGACGGGAGTGTGTAGTGGTGGTGAAGGGGGGGGGGGTCGAGAGCGAGGAAAGGAAAACTTTTTTTTTTTGGCAATCAGCTCTGCGAAAAAATATTTTCACGGCTACACTCAGTCGCTGCCGCGATTATACTTGTATCGCAGGTCGGAAATTAAGGTCGTCTCTATTTTTACGCGGCCACTAACGGCCGCGTATTTTATTTTACACTACCTACTACATGTGTATGCATAATATTTTTTTTGTTATTGTGAAAATCGTCTAGCGTGGTTCTCGCGAGGGAAAAAAAGTAATATACACGTATATTAATATTGTATAGCCGTATCATTTTGGCTTGCACCGTCGCCAAAGGGATTCAGTCAGTATGATATAATACTAGCTTATAAATTCACCGTGTCTCTGAAAAATAAAATGTCTCTAATTTTTTGTAATTTATTCGCTCCTGCGAAATGCGAATAACGTACCTATAGCTGTTTAATTTTATATATTAATTGTATGCGAGATTATTTTTTCCCATTTCACATTGGCCTGTTTAAGTTTGCAGATAATGCAGCCTTGTATATTTGGTTTTTTTTTTGTTATGTGTTCCAAAATGCATCGAATTATGTTAATTAAAAGATAAAAAAATAACGTTCGGTGTCAAGAGTGGGTAGTTTATTATGATCTAGCGAAATCGCGTGCTGCGTTTATAGGTACACACAGGACTTACGAGTCTATAAATGGGTATAGCTAGATAATATATATCATATTTATCAATAATACTCACGAATATAAACTTTACGGGTAAACCTAGTTTGTTGATTTCCTTTAGTTGACATCAAAAACTAAAATGTTTTCAGTTAACTGTTTTGCTTCAGAGTATAAGAAATTTAAAATGTTTCGAGAAATGTCTATAGATTCATTAAGATAAAATATTGAAAAAATATATGAACATTAATTTTTCGGTAAAATCTTTGTATGGGGTATGTATGATGAGTGTATTCTTCAAAAGAAGAAATGTTTAGATACGCAATATTATATTGTTTTAATGGACGAAGTAGCTAAAAAAAAAAAAATGTCACCAGTATAAAACCGATACATCGTGTGCGTATAATCACATATACTTATATAATATAGTATTATATACGAAATGGTATTGATCGGGCCAAGGTTGCATGGCGTGCGCGTCCATATATACATATACATCGAGCCAGCGCTGTTTGAACTTCTACACTACAATAATAAGCTCGTAAGTCAGAATAATAGTAAATTGTCCATCGGAAAATGCCAAATCAAAACGGTTCGGTCGCGGAAGAGCTAGGTGGGGCTCGTCGAAGGAATGTCTATGACTATATTAGTATACTAAACGTTGTAAGTAATTGCAATGAGAACATCATTATTTATAGGCATACATGTACCTACTATAAATCATTAACCTAGTTCGTAACTATGTAATAACTACGGTACTGTCGTCTGCCAGTGGACCTGAAAATAAAATCTATATCGTCGCGTCCTGGGGTCTGGAAGCATATAATACGGAGTGAGACCAGCTATTATTTCGTATACACCCGATTTGACCTGCTTAGCTATAATTCAACCATTACAATATCACATTACGATGTTAATTGTTGTACTATAATAACGGATAACGATTACTCAATAACTTGTTATTGTGATTACGATAAAAATGTTAATCTTTTTGTTAAACGAGGAAAAATCTTAATAGGTTTTCACGGCTGATTGGTGCTTATTGTTTTTTAGTAAATTAAACAATGCCTCATACCTTATAATAAAATATAACAAATTTTTGAAGAAAACAAATTGTTTTATTGTGTTTATTTTCTTGTTTAACTTACATTGTGTTTATGTGAACAGAGCAAGTTGATAATGAGTTAGTTGGATAAAAAAAAACATTAAATGAAAAACCTGTGCGCAATTGTTTTAGTTATTATTAGTGATGTTAATTGAACATTTTCAGAAGAAATCGCATCATAACAATATTTTAATGGTTATTCGTTTTAACATAAATTGTATTAATTAAAGAATGGTGCTATTGTACGGTTAATAATAATTCTATATAATAAAAATGAAAAGCTGTTCGTTGGTAAGAGCAATTGAAAACGGCTGGAGGGCTTAACAGATTTAGCTCATTTTTTTTTTTTTTGTAAATGTTCATAATATTTCTAATGAGGTTTTTAAGGAAAGAAAAATTGTAAAAGTTGTTAGGAAAATTGGGGAAAACTGCAGAAAGGCTTTTTTTCAATAGGATTTTTCTACAATTTTTTTTTATTTATAAATTGTTTCCAGGCTTCACATTTTTGTATAGCTATAGAACGAATTAGTATTTACTTATTTTTAATCCCTATATATAAGCAGCTAAAAGGTAGCTTCTACTTGCATTCATTTTTTTTAGGCTTACGAAAAAAAAATATTTTTTTGTTTATTTATAGGGTTACCATTATTTGGTTAGGTATTAGGAAGGTACATATTACATTACCTACTATTATAATTAGTAGATTTAATGGTAAATACATTTTTAAATACCGACTAATGGCGTCAAATCATTTATCAAACATAAAACATCGATTCCTTGAGGCAAAATAATTTGGACTCTATTCCCTCCCCCCACACACACACAAATAAACTTAAACCAATTCAGAAATGTATAAAAAAATGGATCTTCCCTCGGCACCTCGACAGACGCCAGAGAGTTGTCATCACAATAACTAGAATCAGTCAATCATTCGTCACCCATTCTTTTATCTTCGACAAAAATCCTCCACTCATTTGCTACAAATGCCAAACCAAACTGTCCTTCATACACATAATTCAAGAATGCGCAAAATACCAAAACATACGTAGGTTCCTATATTTCTGTCCCACCAAATATGGAAGAAGTGCTAAAAGAAATCAACACCACCAAAGTTATCAAACTCTTAACCAAAACACACCTTATAAATAAGTTCTAATATTTTATACATCTAATATTCTAATACTCGCCTATGTCTTTAAGAATCATCATTAACTGTATTTTTTCTTTTTTATGTATATTTACTTATATGCATCTGAATTACTCTAGGCTAATAATCTGAGACGTTGAAGCCTTTATTTAATATACATAAAAAAAAATATTGGTACTTAATACTTAAATATATTATACCACTATATGGGTATCCAGTATATTTATTTACTTTTTTTTAGATTCCGAGCGAAGTGATAGTCTATAAACTGTAATATGGTTAGTCAGTAAAATATTGGTTTTCAATGAAAAATAGAATTATTATTTAATGTCATTTTGCATCTCAGAAAAAACTTTGTAATTTTGAAAAATATTGGAATTCTGCAATATTGGACATTCGAAGACCGATTACAATTCATGATTAAACAAATATTTCAAATCTTTATTTAGAAACAATGGTATTGATTAGAAATACTGATTTAAAGTGTATTAAAGTAATGAATGTAGTATTAAATTATTTTTTTATTAATTCAAATTAATGAACCCTAACATAAAACTATCATAGAATATATTCAAATTATCGCTAAATAGGTACTGTAACATCATTAACTCATTAATATTATAATTATTAGTTCACCCATTTTTAGGTTTTTCTCATGTGAAACGCCTACTCAATGTTATCTGTCCACTGCCTCATAATATTTCATTCATTTAATTATCGTACACACAATATAGATTGTAAACTTCCATTAAATAAAAAAATGATTTCTTATTATTTATGAGTTACATAGACTGAAGTGATAGGTATGCGAACCGAGACGCCGAGTAATAGACATAACTTGTTCATTTTAAAGACGCGACAATATTAAAAATATTAAAATACATCAACATGCTCGGTTATTAGTAGTTTGTAATTTATATAAAATTATGTATATTGTATTTTAATAACATAAGTCTTGAAATACTAATAGTATAACCAAATGAACAGTTGTTTCATACATTTATAGTATATACACTTAAAAAGATGTAATTTATTTATCTAGTTTTAAATTGTAACGTCAAAGATAATATTTTTTATTTTCAATTCTAATCATGAAATATCACTGCCTTTACAATTTAACATTATTTACAATAATTACAATAATATGCTTTTTATTTCTGTAAATTCTATGGAACTGTAAAAATTAAAAAAATTCTTGGAAGTTTTTTTATCTAGAACGAAAATGAATAGATACAAACTACAACATCAAAAAAAATATTGTTTTAATTTATTGATAATTTTTTAAAATACGAATAAGCCATTGTATAAGATATATTATCAAGAAATATTTTACCAATTTTGTATGAACCTGGCTGTAGGTACTATAGTACATACCTATACCTATTTATCGGCATATCGTAGTTTTAAATTTGAAAACAACCATTTCACTCAAAATATGTTGTTATTTAATTTAATTAATCCAATGTGTAAAATACATTTTTTATGATTTATTTATACTATGTTATATAATATAATATTTTGTTTGGTTTAAACTCATAAATTAAGTTATTATTATAATACACATTAATTTCATATTACATAAGATCTGAAGTAAGTAAATTCAAACCAACTATTATATCTATTTTTAATGTTTTGTTATTTTTGTTTTCGCATACAATTACTGAAATAGCCTATACGAAGCGCCCGGTTATAACATAATTTGTATTAAAAGCCTGCATAACATAAAAATGTACCTAAGGCATGAGTCCAATTTATACAGAAATTTAGTTTTTTTTAAACTTGTAATAAAATATTTATAGTACGCTTTATGATCATTAAAACTAAAGAAAAATTACACAAAAGTAAATACTTAAAAGTTTTTGTTTTTAACTTTAGATTTACTATAGGTATTTGTATAGGTGTGCAACATCATATTATATTATACTAACAAATGACAATGAATGAAATTATATTCCAAATAATAAAAGTAAAAGACAAATTATGTGTTGGCGGGTATGCTAAAATAGGGTACATAATATACAATTAATGTTATCCGATCGTATATTTGACATATTTTTTTATGCCAATCGATTGGATATAAATCTACATCAATCATCCAAATCTCAGGCTCTAAGATAAAGAAACTTTATCTTTAAGTACCTGGTATAATTTCAATAACTATTAACGTTTTTGAAAATATTTTCGAATAGATCTTTTACTCTAGAAATATTATAGAATAGATTTATTTACTTTTTAATGACAAAATGCATTTTTAATTCTTTTTTTCAGAGCAGAATATTTTTTGGAGTACACAGTCACATAGAAACATAAAAATCGAATTTATGCAAGTGGCAAGATCAATAAGTATTCAAAGATTTCAAAGTTTTGTTGAGCGTAGTGAAATGATACCCCGCAAAATGTTGGTCCACTACGTCACCGCATATCTTAACTTTAAATACCTACTATTATAACTAACAAACTAGGTACCAGTCTTGTAAGGAATTCTTTTATTTTATACTCGAATAAATGAGTATTTCAGTATTCCGAATATGTGTTAAATTTTAAAAGATATGTTCTGAATACTCGAAAAAGTATTGGAAGTATTATTACTATTATAGAATACAATTTTTTCAAATCATATTTCATCTAAAGAGAAAAACTATTGTTCTTAACTTATAAAGTGCTCGGTTTTTAAGAGAAGATTTTGTTTTGTCACAAATATAAACTATTTTTCAAATTTAAAAAAGTATTTTTAATCAATAAATACAAAAAAAATATTCAGAATACTTATTTGAATAGTTTTTTCAAAAAGTATTTAAAATAGTATTCGAATAAAAAAAAGACTTCTAGACACTTGCCGAAAATTTGATTTTAATTAAATTTTAATTGTACTCCGAACAATGTTTTGCTTCAGAATATGACATTAAAGTTGTATATTGCCATTCAAAAGATTTAAAAAATAAAACGATAAAAAAAATTAAAATGTTGTCTTAACGACTTAAAATTACGTAAAAGAAATATTTTCAAAAACGTTAATGTCTTTTTAAATAAAGAGTGCCCTATGTAAATGGATCACTCCGTATATGCAATTAGCTGGTAACTGGTGCCGGTACTATATAACAATTAAAACATTAATTTCCGATACTATTAACAGTCAAATTCAAACAGTTTATACACAATACACATTATACATAGTCAACGTTTTAAATATTTATATTACTCGGCGACGCGGCGGTAGGTATATATTATTAGCAACAAATTAAAATATTCAGGTATTAGGTTATAGGTACGCTCGCCGAGATTGATTAAACGGAGTATTGATTTTTTTTTATGAATTGCCCTGGGATAGCAAGAAAATAGGTTAGGTACATCGAAAACGACATGTGTACATTAATTGCATTATCTTAAACAAATTGATATAGTATAGACCTGAATGTTTTAGTTGTGCCATTATAGGTATAGGTATTTAAGTATATTAGTATATAGTTAATGTCATTCTGTGTTTATAGTCAGACTCTTGTCAACGGGCGGCCAATAGATGGACATGTGTGGACGCGAAGAGATTTGTTCGGTCGTCTACGATTGTTTGTCTAAACGCGCAGGTTTACCTATGGTCAAAGCAAAATAAAAAAATAAAAAACAAAAGTCAACATTATATTGTAATCAGTAATCTAAATTGTATATTTAGGTTTACTAGAGCGTACGCAATGGTATCAGCTTAGTGAATCCTATTATAACCAACGCTTGGGTGTTATTCTATTACACCTGCAAAGGGTCAGCGCCGTGTAAATAATAGTGAAAAAAAAGAACAGTATACTTTAACCCTCAGTGTCCGCTGTATGTTATGTAACTACTCAATGTGTAAGCTATATGTGTGTGTTATGATTGTTGTTTGGTGTCGAACGAGTCAAAACATATTCCGCCATTCAAAATGATATGGGTGAGTAGTCGTACCAATGTAATGTAGAGCTTAGAACTTAGAATTTATCTTACACGCTCATCTTGTACAAAAAAAAAATAAAATCACAGGACGTACATAAACTATATAATGAGTATGTCGTGTGCTATTCAAGTTTTTATTGAAAAATAATTACCTGCCTATATATTGTGTATTATTATATTACCGTTTAGTGCACCTCTATTTATGTACATTTAAAATGTGTGTGTGTGTGTGTGTGTGTGTGTGTGTGTGTGTGTGTGTATGTGTGTAGGCTCTATAGATGCTGATAAAGGCGTACCGATTGTCTCGAATTTTTGAAGTCTGTACGGCTAATGCTTTGGTCCCAAACACCCATTTAGAAAACGCGTAATAAAACAACGTAATAAATAAACAATAAGAAGAAATAGGTATAGATGTTAATGAGAAGCGGCACTAGGAAAAGTCGAATTCAAATTCAAATTTAAAGCATATAACAACAAAAATGTACACTTTTCCGCGTAAGTACCTACCTACCTATAATATATGGACATACCTCTCAATATCATAACACTATCACATATAATTTAGTTTTCTACAAGTCTTTAAAATAAAGCCTGCGCCCGGCGGACATATCTATGTTAAGTATAACACAAGCTCGATCTTCATTTTACATAATTTTATATTGTTATTGTCGATTTTATTATGACCAATAACCGACAACTGCCTCCATATAATATGTACGTTGTAGGTAAGTACTACATTATTATACCTATATGGCCATACATATTATATATCAGCAGCAGTCGCCGTAACGATTTTTAATTATTCTACTTAAACCCGTGGCTGTGTAGCGGCTGGTCGTATAGGTTTAAATGTCAATTTCTAAAACATTAGATTGTTTTTCAAATAATATTCTCAGACCACATTTGATTCGATTACATTATTGAAATGTTAACATAAAACTATGAGTAAGAACAATTTAAATTAACTTGTACTATGCTTTGGGCTATCCGCGGTATTAGGTACTTTTTACTCAATGAGAAACCTATATAAAGTATGCTAAATTCTTACTTTATCAAGGCAATCGGGTACAATTTTTAATAGTGTATAAGCAGGACTCATAAGTTCATGCCCTGAAAATGTCAAAATAAGCATGCGCTTATGCACTAAAAATTGCCAGTATATTCATTGAAATATGCCTTAAAAAGTTAAAATATATGCATTTATATGCACTAAACATCTGAATTTATCCACTTAAAAATGCTTACTTGGAAAAATCATAAACAATTTTTGAAATAACATGAATTATCCATTCATTTTTTTATTATTATATTTAATTTTTTTATATCTAAATGTAATCACTCTCCAAATTCCGAGAAACTATTGTTAAATAATCAAGAATATAAGACAATTTATATTTTTAATTGTACATATACTGTTACCGAATTCCCAAACATATTATATAAATAAATAATATATTAATATTATAATGAAAAATTATAGACGATCGCTTTTTTTTTTCGTTAAATGTTGATTCTTTCACAGTATTTCCATAAAAAAATACATATTGATATAACAATAATAATATGAATATGAATATCAAAATCATGTATAAAATAGAAATATGCATAAATATGCCAAATAGGCAAAAAAACATCTAAGTATGCAAAAACATGCAAAATAAGACTTCACACATTTGACCGCGGTACCTTGAAATGGATTTCTATATCATCTAGCATTAAATACAACTTAGCAAGATTGATATGCAAATTCATGAACTTACGAGCCCTGGTAATTTATAATATAGGGCTGCGACTCAATTGAGCACAATGTACCTTTTTAACAACACAGGTCACGCAGATATTATATGGTTGAATACAGAAAATCTTTAACAATAGAAATCCTAAAAATAAATGACATGATTGAGCACGGAAATCTATGCAATGTTGTCAATTTCCATATCATATAAAATACAAAATTATACACACACATAATTTAAAAACACAACTTTTAGTAGAATACCTATAAGTATGACTAGAGTACCTTCCGATTTTATACAAACATGTTAACGACAGTAATACGATTTTTTTCAGGTCCAGAATAAATCATATCTGCAGTAGGTATATTATACACACGTTTTTCGTGCATCGTCGTTCTTCTTATATCTATATATTATTCTATCTAATAAATCTATACTTATTGAAACCGACATTACATTCTTTACGTCTTTAGTCTTCAGGATTAAATCATTTTAATTCTACAATTTTCCATTATATAACTTACTTTACACAGATTCGCCATACGTACAAACGCGACAAATGTATACGGTTTATCACAACTGGTAAATAAAATGACATTATAGATCATGTTATTAAGTATTTAAGTCCATAACAATAATAACAATACAATAAATCCCCGGTTTTGGTGGTAAAATCGACAAGGTAACAGAATAATATATGAACAGCGAATTAGTTCATATTATAAATTTACGACATAGGTTTAATTGCATATATATATACAATAAACTATATGTAAGTGTAGTAATGAAGGTATAGTTTATGAAATACCCATACAAAAATACAAAAAAAATGAACGTTAGAAGTGACAACGTTTTATGTTCTTCAGTGCTCAATTATTATTTTAGGGTCGCCATAAAAAAAGGGTCGGGCTTTAATATTTTGTAAGATTACACTCCTAATGAAACGAAATTTTAGACCACTGACCATATTACTCGAGTACTGCCTCGAAACTAAAGTCCCGATATATTTATGATGTGATGAAAGCCTAGAGTATTTTTAAGAATATATTGCTGTAACTTTTTTCTCAATAAAATCATTAGCAATAATATACTACGATAAAATTTAAACGATGTATATAATGTACTACTTACTATTACAATAAATATATCATACACTGTATTATGCGATCCTCGCGTGTATTCCAATTAAACTTATTCACAACGTAAAACAATTAATTAATTAATTAGTTTTTAGAAATAATATTATGTTCGTTACCATGGCATTGGACAGGTATTCTATATAAGTACATGATATACTGCGAGTCCTCGTAGTACAAAATGTAAATTTAATCTAACGCAGCTGATAGTGTGTTTAGGACCGTTCGATGAGCACGATATAGTTTTATAATATTTTTTTGCGAATATTTTTACACTGAACAAGTCGGAAAATAATAATAATATACACTAACAAAATTTTGACTTTATTTTTTTTTTTTTTTACAGCGAGTCTAATGACAAATTTGTTTTTTCTGTACGGGATTTATGTTCTTCTTATTATCGGTCAGACCGCATTGAGTTCGCAGTAAGTAAATGACACCTATTTAATTTTATACAGACTACGTCTCTCTAGCACAACCGAGTCCTAACTCCAAAATCTAATATACGCGTCGGAATATTATAATAATATTATAAGAATGCAGAGTTGGCGTGGCTGATTATTCGTTCGTCCATAATCATTAAAAACCATATATGTGTGTACAATTATTGTACAATGTACCTGCCCTAATGACAATTACAACATGACGTTATACATAGTCGTATAGATTGTAAATGTCTTTTGACTAATAATACAAAGTCGATCTTATTACAATTTAAGTACCTAAACTATCTTACAGTATGTCATGACGCTAATTTTTAAATCATCATAAAAATAAACATGTACACGAAAACATTATTACACTTTCGTATACTATGAACGTCTTAAACATAATATTCTTGAATAAAAATAGAAACAGAAATCTAACAAGTCAAAAGAGTTACATAAAACTATAAAAGTAAAACATAGGATAATTTATTTTCGTATTATTTTTTACGGTAACGATGTAGTATTTGTAGACATTAAATTTCAACGAATTTAATTAGTGCAGCATTGTTTGAAACATAAGAATATGTGAAAAGTAAAGTTAAAAGTAAAAAATGTATAGTTTTTTGTTGCTTCTCGCTTTTCCGTAATTAATAATTATAAAAAGATTTTTATTTGACCATAGCTTTTGCTAAACATAGTTAATAACAAATATGAAATAACAATTTTTTTTAAAGAGGCATTTTGATAACTTGTTAGTTATTATAGTCTCTTCGGAATAAACATAATCACGTATTTTTTATGTACAAAAGTTTGTTTTATAAAAATATTATACTATTTTTAAATTTCAATATTTGACAACAATTTAAAATTACACTAAGTACATGATGTGGCACGTATTAGTTGTAACTTTTTATTCTTATTGAACTTACCACCAGTATACCACTAATATTATATAATATAAAGAACATGCACAGAAATTTAAATACAATTTGAAAGTTTCAGGAAAAAAAATATAAAAGAGCCTATAAAGTTTCAATGATCATGGGCGACAATTTATTTAAATATGCGTTTTTATTCATTAATAACAAACGCATCAGTTATGCAGAATAGTTGTATCAAAATTGTATTATACTTTTAGCAATATTTGAACGATATTTATATTTTGGTGTTTTGGGGTGATCATTTGGTGTTCATAATTTTAAAAACTAATATTTAAGTGATACACAAGTCATATAAAACTAGTAAAGTTGTTTATAAACTATAATAGCTTATGGACTAAGCTACCGAACTCACGTTATACTGCGGTGTTTGGAAAGATCCTTCAAAAAGGGATTAGTTCACGTTCATGTTCATTTTGTTAAAAATGAACTAAATCGTTTCTCGTTCCTGGCTTAAATTAAGGAATTACTTCTTCCGAAATAAAAAACATTTTTCGTTCCTCAATAATTTTAAATTTGCTTTACATAACTTGTAGTGATCATTGTTTAAATGTTTAATTAGATAGTTGTTTTGTTTTTAAAATGTTTACTCTGTTTATTTCATACGAATTAAGGCTGATGAAGCCACCGAGACTGACTCGGCATTCTTGTTAACATTGTCAATTTTATAACTACTTGTCATATAATATAGTTCATTATAATATTGACTAATTTTCTCGAGAAAAAAAAATTATAAACAATTTTGCCATAAGAATTGTTTAAATTTCCTATATTTAAGAAGATTTGGACAACACAAGAGACAAATAAAATCTTCGATGTACCTACTTTTAAAAAATTAACGAAATTTCATTATGTTTCTTCACACAAAATAGAAACTACGTTCTCGCTAATATCCTGAAAACTGGACCAAATCATTGGAACAAGTTCCTTTCAAGCACTGCATTATACCCTATTTAACAATAAAAATGTTATAAATGTTACAATTAAATATTATGTTTACTTGACGTGTCAGCGAAATAAAATCAAATTATTCGTCCATATATGATTCTGATCAGCCCACAACTCTAAACACCTCAACTGCTGACTATGCAGATGATAAAGTATTTTTTTTCAATTCATAAAGACTCAATTATAGCATCTACTAATTTAAAGTCTCTTTTAAATCTACAATTCGAATGGTATGAAAAATGGCGTGTAAAAGTAAATCACAACAAATCGGCTCATACAACTTTTACCCTTAGACACGGTCACTGTGCAAATGTTTCAACTAATAACATACCTATCCTACCCTTCAATGCTATCAAATATTTAGAATTAATTCTCGACTAAAAATTAGTTTGGAACAAACATCTAAAAAATTGATCCTTAACGCTCGATCAAGATCCTTAAAAATACTTAAATCAAAAAATAAATTTACAAGCTTAAAAACCAAACTACTAATATACAAAACTCTCCTAAAGCCTATGTGGGTATAATATGGATTACAACTCTGGGGATCGGCCAAAAAATCCAACGTAAACAAAATTCAAGTCTTTCAGAATATTATTCTCAGAAAAATCACTAACTCTCACTTTTTGTCTCTAATTTAACTCTCCACCAAAATCAAGGTATTCAACCTGTTTTAGCTGAAGCGAAACTATTTTACAAACGTTTTTTCGACCGATTAGAAAATTACCCTCGCCCACTAATAAAAGAGCTACATACCTTCTTACTACCTGGAAATCCACAACGTAGACTCAAAGGGAATTTGTGTCGTGACCCTTAAATTAAATATCTCTCCTCAATCACCCTAAATAAAACACCAAGTTAAGTGCCAGTAACGGGTGGCTTGTTACTCAAGAAATCCATGTTATGTTATCCTTTTTTTATACCATTATTGTACAAAATTGTATAGATTGTGTATGTACTTTTGTGAAATAAAAAAAAAAATTATTCGTCCAATATTCTGAATATTTTATAATTAATATAGACATTTAGATTCATTTTCGTTCAGACTTTTACAAACACCCTTCCACTAGATTAATTTTCATTTTTCATAAAATAATAAGGACACGACAATATTAAGTTTTGTTTTAGCGCGTTTCATAATAATTGAATAAATCATGATCAAACGGCGTTATGGATAGGCATTTCAGGTACAACAACTGTCGCGTGTAGGTGTTTCCGATATTTTATAAGAACCTATAATTTATTATAATATGTTAAATGACAGTTGATATGAGTATAATTAAGTTACAACTAGTGTATAATTACATGTCAAAAACGACAAAATGCAATTAACGGTAATTGAAAATGAAGTAACAAACAATGATACCCAACGTTTATACACTTTCCGAACAAAGTTGTAATTTATTTAATTAAAAATATATGAATGGACAATAATTATTATTCATAAGGCAGTTCTATGGAAACGAATTTATTACTGAATATTTTAAACATCAACTCCTGTTCGTAATAGCTCCTACAAACAATAACTTCAAACCTCACTTGGCCGCACTTCATTTGGCGTCACAACCACTCTTGCATCGCATTATTATTATTATAATAAATTATTATTATATTTTGTACCCTCGCCGTCTATTAATTGCCCTTGGAGTGTTTTTAGACCGACCGCACTATAAAGACGCCTGCACACCCATCTCCGCTGACCTAGCCACGTCGCTACGGCTATGAAAAAAAACACGTGAAATCGTGGAGTTAGTATTATTAGGTACAAAATAATATACTCATAACGGTCTACTTACACATTTGTGTGTACAATTCGTTATACTCCGTTTATAAGTGAGGTTTAGAGAAAAATAAAAATGGAAGTTCGTGTGATGTAACAGTAGCTATAATCGTGTACACTATTTTAGTTATGGTGTGTAACCATGACTGGTAGATTCAAGGGTGGCCAAAAGGCCTGGCTTTCATGACTCATTTATCTGTGTTAACATATAGTTGTGACGTAACACGTATACCTTTACGTACTAACATTTAAAAAAAAATATTTTTTATAAACTAATTTATATGTTATGTAGGTTTATTATTTAGGTTTTTGAAACATATTCGTTTTAATACGTAATCAATAACTTTATAACGTATAACCTAACTTTATACTTTGTGTTTATAACATTTTATCTTATAGCTAATTAGACTGAAGTTACATTTATTTAATAATATAAAAATCCCTTAAACTAATCATTTAATGACTAATAGATAATAATGTTTATTATAAACATATGCATTTCATATTGCGAACAAAATAAAATCCTAAATTCGCTATTAACTTATAAGTTGTAATCAACCCAATTTCGGCTTGTTCCAAATTATAATATCAAAAAAAATATACCAAAATGGAATCCGATTTTACCCAATATTTTACTACTATATCTTAAAACCAAATTTACTCGGCTGATTTTGACGAAAATCTCAGAGACCGTTCTTAGAGATATCAGAAAATGTTTAGTGTATTTTGAACCACTGTAAAAATATGTCAAGTGCTAAATTCAATCTACTTTTGGGTTGCACATCTAGATCTAGGTCAAATTATTTTACAAATAAAGGCTACACAGACGTTGATTTGCCAGTGAACTGAGATACACTAAAAGTAAGATCGGTATACCTATATAGCACCGCTTTTAAGTATTTTTAATTTGTTCATTTTTCAATCGGAGAACTAGGGTTATGCGACTACCCATTATAGTAATCGTACAATGGAACCCCGGACAGCGATCAGCTGATTTTGGTAGATGAATAGGTACCTGTACTTATTACTTTTTTTGGACCGTAGGCACTTAACTTTATGATCTCTGGAAATATATTAATTATCACATCCTTAAGCCTCGAACATTGTGAATCCGCTGTGTCAATCAGCAATCAGTGCTGTTTAAATATTTTAGACTCTGAGCGGGGAGATGATTGCATTCATTTTACAATGATGAGTGTGTTTTTTTTTTGTTTTTTTTTTTGTGTCTGTGCACACTATAAGTAGTTTAAATAAATATGCTTTGATTTTCAACTTCAGTATCCTTTCCTATGGGAAAGTGAATCTAGGCTGTGCATTCGAAAGGTAAAAAAATGAAAATTAAAAAAAAACGGAAATTCGTTCTCAAAATCGATTTTGGTTTTTGATGTGACACTAAAAAAAATACTCTAAATACATGGCATTTCCACTAAATGTGTACATCCACATTTTCTACACAGCATACAATTTTCAAAATAGTTTGACTCGTGTTGAACTATTTATAGGCATAGGTATGAAATTTTCGATTATTATTAGTTTTTTATAACTAATGTAGATAAAAAATATTTCGCTCGTTCAAAAAACTTGAAAATTTAATACAAGGTTCCACGTGCGTTGTTGTTAATGGACATTAAAAATAAAAGTAGAGCGTAAATCCACAATATTTTTTCATGACCGTCTGAAATTCGAATTATGACAAAAATTTTAAAAATCAGGAACATTTGCAAATTATTTTGAGTTAGAAGTTATTATCACAGGCTGGCGTACAAGAATATTTTTTTTGGGCGGGCCCATTAGTTTAACCATAAAAGATAATACAGTAAAATTTTTATGATTTAATAAAGAATAATTTTCATTTAGTTAAAAATATTGGATAAATAGTCCAGTACTATAATATTAAAAAAAAATACATTGAAATACAGTTGCATGGAAAAATTTAATCTCCTCAACTTATCACGTGCAAATACATTTAAAATTTGGTCTGGATTTTATATTAACTCTTCCCTTTCTTGTTTTGAACATTGTTTGAACATGTTTTTTAGAAGTAACAGAATCAATATCCGACTGTGAAAAGAGGACAACAAAACGTTTCATGACCTAAAAAAAAAGTATTAATAAATAAAATAAAACAGGATTTTAGAATCTCATATATACAAAGAGTGCCAACTTGTTTTTAAGCGTGAATTCACTACAATTATATACAACAATTTTCGTATATAATGTATGTATATTTGTTTTCGTGTAAGTATTTAATATTGATTAATTGCACAGACAATTTGTTAAATTTAAAATAAATAGTTATGCAATTAGGTATGCCTTAATAAATAACTAAAAACACAAAATAAAACTAACCTATTTGGTGCATATGCTCAGCACACCAGCAATTCGTGGATGGATTTCCAACAAATTTTAATATTTAAATTATTTAATTAAAATGTGGATTCAAGTTTCGTCGTATTGGAAGTTGACAGCAGACAGAATAATATTACGAGTACACGTGTGTCAATTAACAATTGTTCGTCGGGTAGTGCAATGTTTGTGGTACCTGCCTTATTATATCTTGTCAGAGTTCCATCGGCATTCGAACGACGAAGATCGATATTTAGATAAAATCAGGTTAATCACACGGACACTTACATGTTGTTAATAATAACTTATTATAAAAGGTAGATATAATGTTGTTTCGTTACTCTCCATGCACTATTACTACATAATATATAATATATATTTTGTTAAAATCAATTTTTAAACTTATGATAAAAATTCTAAAATAACAACTTCAATGCCAATATTTAACATTCAAAATTAAAATTATTGTTTTTAAAATTATAACCACCGCGCGGGCCCACAATTATTTGTTTATATTGTAGTACAAAAAATAAAAAATAAAAAATACAATTTTAGTAGAGAGAAGTATCAATAAAATTATTGCATTATTTTATAATGTACAAGTGACCGTTCTAGCAGTTTACGAATACAAAAGAATTTTCTTACGATTGCCTTATAATATACGTCAATTATTAGATTCGCGATTGAAATCGTATACCATACGGCACTGCAGGAACAATAACAAAATAACACATTATGGGTACTTACTGTTTCTATTTAAAAAAATTGTAAAAACTACTCAACTTAAATCAACTTTTTATGATCAAAATTTGTCTAAAAAAAATTTCCAAATTAGCAATTTCGAATTTTGATTTTGTTCAACAAAAATGTATAACATTTAAAATGTAAGATTGTTGGTGTTCAAAAAAATGTTACACTGCAACTTCTTGCAATGCAGGGATCTATGAATTCAAAAAATATAGATATTATTATATTTAAATATTGATTATAACAGAAGTTATTTCATTCGTCAGGTTTTTCTGTTACACTATGTATATGAGACTAAAAATGTTGGCCTAAAAACGCCTTGTGGATAGGCCAAATGAACTTGGAACAATGGAATTCTCAGTTCCCAGTTCGCACTTGATCTAAAACCTTCGGACAAGCAATGACACATTGTATATAAATAACAAGACTCATTTTAACAAGACTGCCTACCTCTCATAATTCTTAGCCACAGCGGAATTAAAAACTCAATAATTATTTTTAAATAACACAATTTTTTCGGAAAAATCGGTTTTAACAGTCGATTTCAAATTACTCACACGTCGTAGAACGACGTTTGTTTGACCTCGAAAACAGTTTTTGGTCGAGTAGTGGAAAATTTTGAATTTTAACGGGTACAAGTGTGATGGCAGTTCGGCATTGTGACTTCCCCCCCCCCCCCCATTAAGCTTAAAGCTATAATCGATTGAGCTTATCGTATAATGGGTTTGTTCTATATACATAGAGTAACCAAACATTTTGATTTAACCTCGTGGACAGAAAGAACTTAAGAAGTTTCATTTAAAATTCCGGCTGCATATCTATTATATCCCGCTGCACACGCTCTTTTTTCATTGCAATCTGCCCGCGTCTACCGTTTATATATTTGCCTACTATGCAGGTTTGCGCGTTTACAGGAAATATCGGCACTGTTACTCGCGGCACCACAAACGATCCGCCAACCCGACGTTCAGGTACCGGCCGCATGTGTCGGAGTGCGCGTCGCCGTCCTCCACCGTGGCCACCTCCGCGGCCGCCTCCAACGACGACGGCTGCGAAGAATCGCGCAGGCAGCCGGCCGAGCAACCGCCGGTACATCGGCGGTTACCGGCACCGCAGACACCACCGGCCACGACGCCATCGCCGACGCCGCTTCCGCCGGCCACTTCACCTGCTCCGCCTCGACTGCCGGCGAGCGCCGACGGCTGGCCGCCAAGTCACAGGCTACACAAACACCTGTTGCTGGTCACCGGGCTGGTGTACCACGAGGTCGTGAGCGAGTGCTCCGTCACGGAACAGACGCGCGACCTCCGCGAACTCGGCTTGACGCTCGAGCGGCGGGCCGGGCCGTTCGGCGCCGGTGACTTCGTGATGGTCCAGGTGGGCACGGGCTGGCGGCTCAACGTCCATCTGCTGGACGTGCTGGTCGACAGGCTGGGCAACGTGTCCGTGTACGCGGACAAGAAGTACTACAGCAAAACGATGACCAAACACTGCCGGAACATCGGCGACCGGTGCACGCTGCTCACCAACCTGGTGCCCGTCATCGAGCAGCTGGAGCTGCGACAGGAATTCGTCGTCGGCGGTGGCACCGGCGGCGGCATGTACGACCCCGACTGGATCCCGGTGCCCGCCGTGCCGCCCCTGCCCCGCAACTTCACCGGCGACACCGAGAAACAAATCGAATACCTGACGTGGCGGCTGTGCGTCCGGGACAGGCGTCAAAATTTCTACTACAAACTCGATCAGGACTCGCTGCGGTCTCCCTTGAGGTATACGAAACGCTTCGGCCACAACCGCCACCCGCAATACCCAATACCCGCTTGTCCATCCACACACACACACACACACACACACACACACACACACACACACAAATAAACACACACCCGCCGGGGGCGAAGCGTGCACGTCAGCACTGCAGTCAAGAGAGATCGAAAATTTCATATCTTAAGCATATATCTGCTCACTGCAGTTTTAATAATTCGAATGAAATATTTTGGTTATTAACAGTCGAAGTCACCGTCTCACACTCGACCATTTTAATCTCATTATACACAATAATGTTTAACATTTTTACACTGCGATCTCGTTAAACTACAACTTTACGTGCGTTGAATGTCGTCAGAGCCAAACTAGGGGTCAATGGAGCCAATAGAGCCAATAATTGCCATCAGTGCCATAGTAATAATATCATAGTAAAGAGGAACAATTATTTCTGTAAACAATTATTAAGACATCTAATATTTTTTTTGGATGGACACAAAATTTAATTTTTAATCCTTAAATTTTGACACCCCTCAAAAATTACCGCTTGGAGCTGATGCACTTTTTGCACCTTGGTTAACGCGGTCCAGCGAATGTCGTAGAGAGGGACTCGTTAATAAAATACTGAGTACACAATTTGTGAGCACTTTTGACTCAAAATTGCCCACAACATTTTGACACTGCATCCATACACGCCGGCTTATATACATTTGTAGTTTGTTTTCCTTTATTTTCGATCACTAAAAATTGTACTTTTGCAAAAATGTTTGAACTCTATTACGTGTTTTTCTTTTACTATGATTTTATATAATTATTGTATTCATTAATTTTCCAATGGATCTGACATCAAGCTCTTCCGGTGTGAACATAAATAATATTTATGTTTAAGTAGTTAACGTCAAATAATATGTACTATATTGCAGAACGGCTAGTTAGGTAGGTACTATACCTATTTAATAATCAAATCTTACAGGTCTAATACTTTTGAAGAAAACAGAATATTTTATGTGAAGGTAACTTTCAGATTTTAAAACAACATTACAAAGAAAAATCTGTTTTTACATTACTTACATTTTCTCTGAACCTCGCTCGCGCGCGCACACACACACACACACACACACACACACACACACACACACACACACACACACACACACACACACACACACACACACATACTACGTTAATTGCATACGCCACACAACTATGGACATGATGCGGAGACTTGGCTTGATCACTTTCGACTACACTTTCGACACTTCCCCTTACCGTGGAACAGTCCCAAGCATTTAAAATTGCAGTTTACATCAAGTAATTAGGAGCCGGATACAAAATCATACGTAAACGAGTTAACGAAACTCATGGAACACTTAAACCGAATTTGTGCCAATGGTGAACACACAGTATATAATAGACCGGGACACCGGGTTTACGACAGGTCGTCGACATTTAACACAGGAAAGCACAGACGTATGTATACGCGGAATTCCTGTAAAGGTCAATAGTAGCTACTAGCTACCATATTAGATTTTGATTGCATTTATGCTCTTCAAACATCGAAAATGAGTCTAAAAATGAAAAAATCTTAGCTCGTGTGCACGGTAGTATCTTAATATATTCTACCTAACGCACAGAATTGTAACGGTTTACGTAAATCACATGATATAATTATTATTACACTTATTTTATTTATATATTATTAATATAGGTAGGTACAGAGTGTGACAAAAAGATCATAAAAATGAAAAAATGATTTTAATTAATTTTTTTTTAACTGATGTAATAATAATAATAATTTTATGATTTACTTACACCAGAAAATTCCCAAAAATAAATTTTGAATAAAGTAATTGCTTTTGAATTGATTTACTACAAAAAAATATTGAAAAATTAAAAATTTTTTTTTATTAAATAAACGTTTTAATTTAGAAATTCACTATTTTGAACATTTTTACCATAAAAAAATGTAATTTAGCATTCCGATTTTTTTTTTTTTTTTTGACAAAATTAAAAAATAAAAACAAAAATTATATAGGTTTTGTGAATACTTTTAGAATTGTAACATAAGCGTCTATAAATTTTCGAGAGTTTAAAATTCCCAGAATTCTTCAAAGATGTCCAGTAAAATTAAAATTAAATTAAGGGAAAAACGGGGATTTTTACGCAACACTAGTTTTAGACCAAAATGATTTAGTTTTTAAATGTAACTCATAAAATAATAACCGTAGATGGATACTTAAATTGTCCCCAAATGTTTATATTAGCATTTTCTATACACCGCATACACATTACAATTTAGACGAAATCAGATATTTTAACAAAGAATAGTTATTTGGTTATTTTTTTAGTTATTTAGTTATAATTTTAAATGTTATTCTTCGATATAATTACTATATAATTCAAACTTAATGTAGGTACCAAAATTATTATTATTTTATTAATATATTATGTACACATAATGGCAATTTAAAATGCAATTTTTTTGGCTAACATATTTTATTACTATAATGTCTCGTAGTAAAATAAATTACTTAAATAACAATAATATCATAAAATATACATAGTAGAATATTATAAGCCATGTAATGATAGACCGTCTTCGTTCAGAATTGTTTTTTGTATACGATGATTTTATATCATTAAATTCAAATATTGTGTTACACCCTTTATAGCGACCCCTCTAAGCTCCGGCAGAGGGAGATTCACTTGCCCAAATTTCTTTTTTTATCATTGGATATCATTAATAAAAAACATACAGTTTAGGTAAGACTAAGTATTTGGATGCAATTTGAATTACTAATCCATTTATATTTTATATTTTATTTTAACCTATGTACGGTTATGCCAATGTTATTAAGTGGTGTCTTTTTCTGGTGTACAATAATAATAATATTATTGTTGTAAAGTATATAGGACATAGGTACACAGAACAGTCTAGATATGAAGTCATTAGTCAACTGCGTATATTATATTAATATTAAATATTCCGTAATAGTAAATATTAGATATTATACGAGCTGATGTACTTCGTAGATGATGATATGATGTATAAAGTCCCTCTACCTTGGCCCTCCTACCCATCTTTATGCAATTAAAACCATTCATCACATAATACATATATATATAATTATTATCTATATAACATGAATTATTTCAAATTTATCAGAATTATTTTTTTCCTTGATAACAAAAACTTAATCAAACGTAACCACAGCTGATTATTATAATATATAAATTGTCATTAAAAATGTATATGACTATTATACAGGTTCATATCTGACATAATACTAAACGATGTCGACGCACTTGTTTCCACTCTTGGAACCACGCACAACATAGCAAATTGCCGTTCAGCTGAACCGATCTTGCATCATTAGCTTTAATATAAGTCATTGTCCATTGACCTACAATTAAACTTGCAGATAAGACTGATCGTTGCATGATTTTTTATTCATTATTCAATTTTTATGCAAGTTATATATGATTATCTAAAATATTACAATTTAAAAATTATAAAATTATCAGAAAAAAATGTATACATGGTAAGGCAGTAGGCGTGCATAAATATGAATCTAAAATCATGATTGAATACCTCTATAAAATAAGTCAATTCACTTCAATATTAAAGCTATTAACACAAAATTGGTGAGGCATACTCTTAATACCTAATCTTAATTTGTGGTTTAACCAATTAGTGTTTATTTTATTTTTGACTTTAACTAGCACTATTTCCTAATTGTTTCTATTTGGTGTTAAGTTATTTTGTTGTAGATGGATGTGTGCCTTGGGGCGAACAGGCAACCTACCTAAGATATTGAAATAAAAAAATGTAATGCCTTATTTTCATAGTTCCATCAAAATATTTATATAGTACATTTGATAATATTATCGAAATAAAAATATGCGTTCGAATTAGAGAGTCCTTAAAACCTACAAGGTTTATTAGACGGGAGTACCAGGCAGATGCCTGTTGTGCCCCGATGAACAGCAGTAGATTTCACCCACTCGTCAACAAGAATTAGGCTGTAATTATTCTGGAATTAGGCTAGAAATTTAAAGCGTGCATTAAAAGTTGTTTTGTACATAATATGAGACTTGAGTTATTTACATCCAACAGAAATTAGAGGTGGTAAGTTGTAATAACAGAGTAGGGAAAATATTTGTGTCCCACCTTCTGTGAACCCCACGAGCCACCACTGGTCGGGTGACAACACCTACACCTCCTCTATGGGCAGAGCTGAGTAGTTAATAGTACCTTTATAATGACAAATGACTATGAGTCAATAAAGTATGTGGCATTAAAATCTTGTGAGATGCAAACAAATTATAAAGTGTGATGTAGAAGGTTTTCGCTCTTCGTGGGTCTGTTTGGCATGAATTTGTTCAATGGCCCCCTCCCGACGTAAACATTTGAAATACCGCCAATGATGAAAATGATTATTATTTATTATATAAGTCGCAGCAGCAGATAACGAAGCCATAGTAATAATTTATTATGAATTATATGATTAATGATCACTATGCCACTATGGTTATAATTTAGATTATAGAGTGTTAGGCCACCTTTAACGTCTGATATTTACGTTTAAATTATAATAATGGTATTGTATTCAAAATTATTAAATAATGTTTTTTTGTCATTATAATATTAAGATTTGAAAGTACATATCGGTTTTATATTTTAATTTGCTAATGTATTCAACTTTAAAAATAAAAAATAAATGTGTAAGTTTAAATTATTTTTAAATTGTTTTGAGACAATATATTTAGACAAATCGATACATCATACACTCGAAAACAATATTTTCTGTCGTTTTTGTAATGGGTGATTTCACTTTAAAATGACTCAAAAACATTTTTAAAAAATGATTCTGCGTAAATGAGTTTTGTCTATGTTGCTCTTGGGCCAGAGAGAGAAAACAAACAGTGCGCTGCAGACATACTCTTAGCCACTGTTCGTTTTTAATCTATTGTATACAGAACAAATATCCCGAAACGCTTAATCTATAGACGTAGGTACCTATCGGGTAGGTCGATAATTTTGTCCATAATTACCACCTAAACACAGTGTAATGGTAAATCTTAATTTTATAATGATTTATGACATACAACGTTATTTAAGAACTATTACAGGTAGCCAGGTAGGTAGGTACTTACCACGGAAGTGCATAAAACGCGCTTGTATAGATGCGGGCAAATGTAGCTATTTATGTGTTGAATATATAGTCACATAGGCGCAACTAGGGGGTGCTAAAAGAGTGGTTAGATCAGCTATGTATAACATTTGGTGAAAAGTTTCCACTTGTTGTTGTAACGGTGGGGGGGGGGGCTAAGATGATTATGACAACTGCAAACCTTTAACATGCGTTTTACGTATACCTAAAACTATTTTTGAAAATAATTAATACCTGCATCTGTTATTCGGCAATCAGTAGCGTTATTACTTACTGTCCATATTAACACGTCCTGTTCTTGCTCAATGTTTTGACATTTTCGAGGACGTGTCCGGCGGCTATCGTTGTTTTTCGAAACACCGTTAATCGTTACCAAATCTATAAGAATACTCAAAATACCAAAACGTAACCGGCAACCAGTTATAGGAGGCTCGAAACGTTAACGTAAGCAACAGACGACGGTGATAAACTGAAATCTCGCGTTTCCGCTGCCGTTCCCACGCCCCGCAAGCAGAGCGACTTTGATCAATTTACCTACCTATTTATGAGTACCTACTTTATAAGTATGTTTTATTGAATTAGGCTTAGTCAATTAAATATGTTACCTACTTAATGAGTTCGACGATTTAATCTCCTCGAATGATTATACAATACACGTATTATAGCATATTCACATATTGTGTATATTTAGATATACGTATATGATGTGTGTGTGCAAGGGTGCTAGCAGAAATAGGAGGAGGGAGGCAAAGTTAAAAATCTCCGATAACACACCACTATATACTACTATTTATTTTGTTTTTACAAGTTATAAAACGATAAATTAAAATTAAAATAGAGGGGGGGGCAGTGTGTGTGCATAAATGTATATTATAATGTTCATATTGGAATAGGTACGCTATGAGGTATTCTCAATTTTAGAGCACTTTGGCTTAAACAGTATTTAGTATTTACACATGTCAGATCTTGATCGTAATACCTGCCTATGATAAGGCATCGTCTTACTTTACGTCAACACACATACATGTATATTCTGTGTATCCGTGAAACCTGCCTGTAAAGTGAAGGCGTGAAGAGATATTAGAAGCCTAACCTAGACATTTTAATTTTAGTTTCTTGCTGAACCAAATGGCTTTTTTTTTTTTAGTCAATTATCACCCTATAGCACCCACGCTGAGGACGTTTTGTATATTAAATCTAAATCACGATCATAATACATGTAGTTTTTTGTACAGTTTTTGAAAATAAAAAAAATAATTAGCCTTCCAATTCCTTATTCTTATTCAATTTTCGTTTGTCGATAACCACTGTGCACAAATGGTTTGTTTCAGTGATCAGAGCGATATTGCCGAGAGTGACAATGTCGTCTTCGAAACCAGTTTGTCACTCACCGACATACTACCGATCAATCCAAAGAACTACGACAAAAACCGTGCGCCAAAAGTACAAGGGCAACCGACCATTGTCTACTTCCACGTCACCGTGCTGTCTTTGGATTCCATTAACGAAGAATCCATGGTAAACATAAAAATCAAAATTACACCGACGCTACAACGTTAGCAGTGAATAATCATATTATCGTTCGTGTGCAATTATATGGGCCCCATAAGTGTAAAATGGTGGGGGGCGGGGGTGGACGAGAGGACTACAGGCCATCGGAATATGTTGTACAGCTAATATGTTGCTAATATGTTGCCCCCCCCCCTCCCACCATGTGCATTTTTTAATAGCATTTATAAAATATATTTTGTGCACCTATACCAAAACATTGTAGGCTACAGCTCCGTCCCGCATATAAACAATTCATCACCACGCTACACTTGGATACGCTCAACCATTCCTTGAACAATACCTACTATAATGCGAATAATATAATATATTATAGTCAAATTAAAATGACAATAATTGACAAGCAACTAACAAGGGCCCCTGCAGCTTACAATATATAGATTAATAATAAATGCATGTACATATACGAAATACCTACGTCCTACAGTAAAACAATTTAGGAAAGCTCACTCTACGAAAGTGCTAATAAATTCCTGGTTTCTAAACGTATTTGAATACAACAGTATAAATAATAATTCCTAAATAATATTTATTTATTTTTTATGAGTTTGAGTAATCGTAGAGTAAAATCACCTACTACAAAAATCATACGAATATTTTGACAATATTTTTTAGGGTCAAACACATCAGTTTTATATAATTTATTATTATTTGACTTAACAGTTAACACTCGACTTTAAAAATAAAAATTGTAAATTTGAATGAATATAAATTTATATTCTTAACATTTTTCAAATTTGTACTCTCTGACAGTTTTATCATGAGTGCCTCTACTCTAAGATTACTCAAAAACATGAAAAAAAATGATTTCGTGTGAATGCATTTTGTCTATTTTTCGGGGATCCAGAAATAGAAAACAGTCAATCAATGACATCCTCTTAAAGCAAATACATATTATAACAACCAAATTTCTAGATAAAATATTTTGAATTTCCTATTTTACACAAAAAGCTCGTACAAATGTGCACTGAAAATAAGTAAAATTACCTGAAATACATTTCTAGGTGAAACCTATAGTGGTAAATTTTGATATTTCCTTGTAATTATTTGAAATATTATACTTCAATTAATAGTTGCTAATTGTTGTGTAATATATATTATATTATTGTCAAAAACCCGACTGTTGGTATTCCTCAAATAAGTAGATTATTCCAACATCGTTAAATACTCAAATAATTATTTGTCCATGACGTGTGTATTCTTGAATAAATTTGAATATTGGCCAAATTAAACCTTGATAACCACGTAACGAGCCAAGTGATGATTTTTAGAATAACACGTCACAAGTCCAAAATAATCTCATAAGATGAACTGTTATTTACTCAATCAGAGCAATTTATCTTCAGCTATACTGTAAGTTTATAGGTGTGAGGCCATGGGGAGGGGGTTGTACATATGTCTTATATGTTGTATAACTGACCTAACCTGTAATAGACTACGTGTCTACGCGTACAACCTAGGTATAGTCATACATAGGTAACTAGGTTTCTGATTCCAGACGTACGTGGCGGACATATTCTTGGCGCAAAGTTGGAGGGACCAGAGACTTCGACTCCCCGAAAACATGAGCGAAGACTACCGCATACTGGACGTCGAATGGTTGCACGACATATGGCGACCAGATTGTTTCTTCAAGAACGCCAAAAAAGTCACGTTTCACGAGATGAGCATACCCAACCATTACTTGTGGCTGTACCACGACAAGACTCTGCTGTATATGTCTAAGTACGACGAATCGCGGAATTGAGACAAACGGGGATGAATTAAGGGCAAAAACGTGGCGGCGTCGGCCCTGGAAGTTTCAGATATTTTGAATTGATCCGTTACGAATTACGATACTACGTACAGTTAACTGTTATGCAGGGGGATTTACCAAGTATGCTCACCACAGGCGCAATTTGGTAGGGACTTGCCAAAAATGTGTATTTTAATTGGAGTATTAAATCTTTCTTTAGTTATTTATAACCTACATAACTCAGTAAACGTTGTTTGAAAACATTTTCGTCTAAAATCATAATTCGAATAAACTCATAGTTAAATGAAAAAAAATGGGATGAGGGTGCTTGGTGAATCACCCTGTACATTTTTTTTTCTCACAGTTTACTTAACGGGAGATTCAAAATTCATTGTGATATAGATTATTATAGTCAGTAGGTACTCAGTTGTTAAATTAGCAATAATTGTAGCCGACGATCGACAGGAGATTGCTCTTATTTCGTCGAACGCATGTTTCTACACATTTGTTTAAGGGCTGAAGCCTTTGTCGGCATACACGTATTGACTATATAATTCATACTAATACATTCGTGATTTTTTTTGTTGCCTCTCCTAGATTGACGTTGGTATTATCGTGTGCAATGAAATTTGAATCATATCCACATGACACTCAAATATGTTCAATGATGATCGAAAGCCGTGAGTGACAAATTTTACTAAACAATAAAATAATATATACGTGTGGTGACCTACCTATCAAGTATAATACAACTTCAGGCACACGTATAATATTATATTAAATTGTGTTAATTTATCAATTAATCTGGTAATGATTTCCCAGTCACCTATAGACCATATAGTATTTTCAGTGCACTAACTATAGTTAAGATACTTGTTATATATTGTTAATACTAATATTTAACTTTCCAGTGTCTCATACAACTCACGATTTGGTTTTTATATGGAATATGACAGATCCATTAGTGGTAAATCCAGATATCGAGTTGCCTCAACTCGACATATCGAACAATATTACTACTGATTGCACAATAGAATACTCAACAGGTGTGAAAAATATAATACTATTAATTAATATTTGAATATTACATACTTTAAACACTCGTGTACATACTACAAGGCCCAGATTAATCCGGGGAACTACCGAGGAAATCTCTGTGGGGCCGCTCAACTTTTTTTTTATATAGTACTGCGTATTCGAATAGTTTTTCCAAAAAGTATTTAAAATAGTATTCAAATAAAAAAAGAGTATTTGAATACATTTATTCAAATACCTTACAAGACTGGTACTTGATAGTAAAATACCTATATAAATATTGACATCAAAATAAACTATACAAATAATAAATATAGGATTCCCTGGTAAATAATAATGTACGTAAAACTCGTATTTTTTTTATCAATTCGAGTATTGTTAGAATGCTATTGAAAATTAAAATAATAATTTAAAAAAACCTGGGTTGCGTGATTCAATTTACATTAGGTAGATACCTATCTGATATTATATTGTTTATAATTTATAGGGAATTTCACATGTTTGGCCGTTATGTTCAATTTACGAAGACGCTTAGGGTACCATTTATTCCACACGTACATTCCATCGGCGCTGATCGTTGTCATGTCGTGGATTTCGTTTTGGATAAAACCTGAGGCCATACCAGCTAGAGTGACGTTGGGCGTGACTTCGCTATTGACGCTCGGTAAAGCTTAAACTGATCAAATTAATCGAATCAATATAGGTCACAGTATGAGTCGTAAAACCGTTTATTTAAAAAAAAAAAACAATAATTTTTACGCAGCCACTCAGAACACTCAGTCACAACAGTCACTGCCGCCTGTATCCTACGTGAAAGCCATCGACATATGGATGTCTTCGTGTTCGATTTTCGTTTTTCTGTCCTTAATGGAATTCGCCGTCGTCAACAACTACATGGGACCGGTGGCAACCAAAGTGATGAAAGGATACTCAGAAGAAGACATCCGAGGAGGCGACGACTTCAAGGTACCTATATACTGACACATACCGAAGTTTATACAGACATAAACGAATGAAAATAACACATTCAAAATTATAATTTGGACTGATTTAATCCCTCGCTCACATAAGTCAACAAACAGCGGTCAGCTGTTTCGAAATGTGTGCCTACCTCTACATAAAACAAAAACTTTTATTTACGAGTCAGTGAATGCAATAATTATTTTTAAATATGTCGTGGTGCTTTTCCGCTGCCACAGTGTTCGTATAAAACGTGTGGTTAACTCGTTAGTCGTTACCTACCATAATAAATAATAGTATACTAAATAGTTGTACAAATTAATCACCCACCCATATATCTACTTCAAGTAGGTACCTATCCGTTACCGTACGGTTGATGTCCGGTGGCTATAAACCGGTGAAAATACTTTTTCAATTTTTTTTTTAATTTGGTAAATAACAAGAAACTTATACCGAACACGGACCAGTGACCACACCACGGTGTGCTAGGTTTTGGTGGAAAAGGTACATTTCAGGGGCGTGTTCGGAAATTTTAAATTAGGTGGGAAAGGAGGAGAGATTGAAAAATGTTTATAGGTTCATCTGGAAGGGACTTTGTATCCTCTTAAACATAAAAATATTAACTAGAATCGTGCCCCCCCCCCCGGCCCTACGAGGCTTTAAAATAAATGTAAATTAAATTGATAACCCTCTCCCCATTTGGCGTATTAACAATTTAACATATGCTTACAATAAAGAGTATGTGAAGCCCCCCTCCAAAAAAAAAGTTTTAGGTATTTGTTTATAAAATTAAAACCTGACTGTTGACCCGAATAATTGTTATAATGTTCTTATATATACACTTCAAGGGTGATATAAAATAGTAATGTAAATTAGTAAATGTGTATAAATAGTAATTGTGTATCCACTATCCGCTAGCGGCCGTCCGCGCCCGTTTGAATTAAGGTGAGTTTCCACTGGACCGTTTGTGTGTACTGTGTACCTACCTACATGAAAATTTAAACATACACACACATACATCGCGATCCACTTGCCATAGCCTAAAGTAGATCGTTTGAACGAAAATATGGTTGAATAAGAACCACGACCGCGCGCTGCAGTTCAACTGCGTGTAACCAACTTTGATTATTATATATAGGTAGTCACTGTTTAATCAAAGTGGTCGCCAAATGGCAGCCCGCGGACGAACTTTATCTGGCCCGCGGACAGGAAATTTATTTTTAAAATAATTTTTACTATGGAGTATTAAATTAACTGAGGTACCTCTATTTTAATTCAATTTTTTTAATTTCACCATTACTTTCTTTGGATAGACGTTACATTTTGATGGCCACCGAAAACATCCTAAATTCATAAGGTACAGGCCCTCCAAAAATATCAATTCATGATCCTTGCTGTGATATATGCATTATTAGGTTGTCAATGCCACCAAAATCTAAATGTCATATTATTTGATTTCCACCAATCACACGTTTCAATTACGTTTCAACGTACTGTTTTACTCCCATAATAATTTTGAGAACATATTTGAATTTACAATAAAGTCTACTTTTGCATTAAATCCTTCGACTGCGGGCGGAGTTTAAGCGTTGCATTGCATAAGAGTAGAGTGATGAATTTATTTGGCGAGGCTATTGCCTAAAATGATTCGATACACAACATACATTCTAAAAATGTGACTAAAAAAATAATTGCTGGGAGATAACAATAATATTCCAGAGGAGTCCCCTATAATCCTCTTAGTTCCCCCCCCCCCCATCTCACAATTTTACGCTTATGTTCACATGCAATCGTTATTATATAGACATAAAATCGAAATTATTTCATGGTGAAATGTTATTATAATTCAGACCTTAAACGAGTTCCAGCTTACAAACTTAAGTTTTACACATTACACCAATAATAATGTTGAAAACAGATTTCATTTCGTATTTTTATGTCAACTTTGAATCCTTTGAGCCACATTTTTAATATATTAATTTTAAAAAAATCTCATATTTTTTAAATTTCAGTGATAAAAAAAGTCTTTTTAAAATATATTTATAATATTTGTTTTTGTATAACTCTGACTCGAAATTCGAAGGTTTCAAAATAAACACCATACAAATTCAGATGCTTTTAAAACTATTATCGGAATAAAACTCAAACCAGTAGACATAGAAACGCGTTTAATATACTTATATAGTAAGTAGGTCTATTTTGCTATAAAAACGGTACCCTAGTCCCTAGTGTGGAACCCCTTTCAGCTTAATTAACTATTTAAAGAAATAAATAACTAAGTTATTCGTTTTTTTTTTAACTAGTTAAGTTACTTAGATATAACTTAACTTTTAAACTTCGGTGTTATGCTGCCCAGCTCACACTTCAAACCCTCGTGAGCCAGGCACTGCATAGTGTACGTAACTATATATTTATGCGTAGTATTAATAATATTTTGATTTTGATTTTAGGAACTGGACCCGAAAAACCGAAGTCCGATCAGAAGTGTGGCCACCGTGGCCGCGGCACCGCAGTACCCGACTTTCTGCAACGGCCGCGCAATCGCACTGTACATCGACAAGTTCTCACGGTTCTTTTTCCCGTTTTCGTTTTTTATCCTCAACGTCGCCTATTGGACATCGTTTTTGTAAGTGAGGTGCCTAGCCTACGGATTTTCGCCCTATCTGACTTCATAAGACGTACATAATTATACTCGTCACATGACACATTCTCGTTACATATGGCATCGACACAAATCGTCGCTGATATGCATTACTGTCACCGTCACACGCAATACACCTAAGACCTAACGACGATGTAAAATGTGTACATTTCACTATTTTTCTAAAATTTGTAGGTACGAAAGGTAGATGTTACTTTTCGTACCCACGAATCTAAGAAAACTTATAAAGTATATGCATTGTGTACCTATAGACGCAATGGCTTGCAGAACTTGAAATTTTTTAGAGGCTACCTAGTTTAATAATAAATTTACGATAGTAAGGCTTATGAGTAGGAATTACTAAAATACTAGTCAACACTAAATTATTATCCATTAACTACCCCCCACCAGTCACCACCCTTCAAAAAATCAGAGAACGCCTCTTGATTACCTTCGGCCCTTTCGCCAAGCCACTATTAAATATAGGTGTACCCCTTACCCCTATCTACATACAACTATATGCTCTATTAATTAAATTATTTTTTTATTTTTTTTTTTTTAGTTAAACATATCATATTATATTAAGTTGCTGTAATAATTTAATATTATTGTGTAATTGATTGATATATTTATAATTTGCCTACAACTATATTATATACGTTTGTTTAATGATTTATAATTGTGTGTGATTGAGTTTTAGGTATATATATATTATATAGCCGTTTAGGAAATATGTGAGTTTAAATAATATATTTTCCATTGATATTGATGATATACAAATCAATATGCAGTATAGCTAGGTCAAAGTTGGTATAACACTATACCTATTTTTGATGACCGTTTATAACGACATTGAAAAGGCCGAAAAATATACTAGATTAATTTGAGGAATCGTAGGTAACATCAACTAATAATTCATACAAACATAGGTACATAGGGCTCGGAAGTTATTAAATAAACCTAAATTACAAAATTTAATTTTAGATAATATTTTTAAAGCTAGTTTGAAAAAAAATTATTGATTCACTATGTGAATTCTGTAGGTAATATTGTGTAACTTAGCAGTGATTCTAAATTGTATGCTAAACGTTAAAAAAGAAAAAATTTCCAAAAAATAATCTGAGAAAATTAGATGTGTTGTATTTATAAAGCTTTTAAATAGAAGGCTGGTAATAATGATATAATATGGGCACTACCTGCTTTTTCAGTCTTTGCACATCTATGGGAAAATATATTAAAAAACAAGGATGATTAAATAATAGTTAAGAAAATATTTTTTCTCAAGCAAAATGTTATATTAAATGATTTACCTATTGTATAAAACAAATATTTTAAAAAATGTTAATATCTAGGTATTTCTGAAATAATGAGGGTCTTACGTTAAACGGATCACCCGGTACACTCTGCCAAACAATTTCAATAATACAAGGCTTCTGTAGCGATTAGGTATCAACAATTTTGTTAAAATGATGTTTTCTTTTTGGTATACTTTGCACAAAATTAGAAATAATTGATTATTAAATAGGCACTTACTTGAGTAATAAAATACAAATGTAAATGTTTTGTATAAAATAAATTATAAAATATGCATAATAAATCGACCTATAAAAATTTTAAAGTATGCATGGTTTCTCTAAAACTGGGAAAATGTGAATTTCAAATTTTAGCTTCATTTAGTTATTGTATACTATATATAGAATTTCGATTTAATCTGCTATAAAACAATAGTATGTAGGCATATAGAAAAATATGCAACTCCCATAACTTAAACCTTATAATCATAGAAATAAGTAAATTTAGGTATTTATGAATAATTTAAAAAAATAAATTTCTACTGTGACCATAAGATTTTGTCGTGCTAACCCAGTGTCGTGATAAACGGTTTCTTTTTTAAAATGGTTTTGTACTTTGAAATATGTACCCATGGTATAAATGTGTGCTTACAAACTACTATGGAACATGATTATCGTTTCTAACCCATCTTTACTATAATATTATTTAATGATATGTTACTAGAATAATATAATTAATAATAATAATAATAATATATACATCATTCTTAAATTAAGTAACTACTATTTTAATGAAGAACGTATGAATAATTAATGATGTAGTGAAAGTTTATTGTAACATTTATTAATTAAAATTGTGAACACAAATGAAACAATTGTTTAATGATGATACATTTCGTACTTAATTAAGCAATAAATCCAGTTTTTAACATTTACCTCCTTTGTGTAAGAGTTATGATATAAATAGTGGGTGTAATTCTGAAGTGTACATTGTACAAACATTTAATGCTATATGATATATTATTATATAAACACAATGACCAGTACACAAGTAAATCAGTATTAGCAGGATCAGCTTAAGCATTGATACATATGTACAGGCAGCTACACAGACCGAAATGTTGCAACCTTCAACTCTGATATTTTTTGGTTTTTATTATACAATCATTTGAATTCTCTTCAAAATGGTTTTTCAAATTCAGTGAGTTTTCAGTATGTTGGATTTATAACAATAAAACATCATACCACTATACTCCACTGAGATATTATCAGTTATGATGAATAAAGCAACTTGTACAAATATTTTCATCAAATAATATGTAAAATGTTAATAGATTTATCATAAAAACTTTTTACAAAAGGTATCGTATTGGATTACTACATATGATTTATTGACAAAACATGAATGATCCATTTCAACACATTTTGGTCAGAATTGTAATAGTAATGTAATAAAATTTCAAAGAGGTTGATAGAACAGATGACAAAATGTTGATATTAAGTTTAAACCGCTATTATTAATTATTTTTGTGTAAATAAATGTATGTTCGTCTATAAATTATTTCAATAAACTAGGTATGTACCTAAGTTAATACCACACAGGGTTATAGGTATAGATTTACTTTACATTTTTATAGTTGTATACCCCTTCTCTTAGTTTGTAAGACCAATGCATTTTAATAAACTCTTCCCAGCCACCCATATTTTGAACAATAATTGATAGGCTACAATACAAAAGGATAGAAGCTATAATAAATATTACTCAATATAATAAGATATTGACTTAAACCAATTATAAATTCCAAATGATCTACACAACTTTTAAAGACCAGAAGCTAAAAGCCAAAGCTGTATGAATATCAACATCAGGACAGAAAAACTTAGCAAACATAAATTGTCATAGCTTTGAATATAATATATAATTTTCCTCTTTAAATAACATTATTTTAAAAATTAAACAAGAAAGTCATATTATAAGAACATTCATGTTTAGTAATTAAATTAAATTAAAATAATAATAATTAAATAAAAATAAAAATAAAAATAAAAATAATAATAATAATAATAATAATAAATAATAAAATATTAATGATAAAAGTAATAATAATATAATCATTTAATAATAGTTAATAATTGACATAACGGATAATGACGAAAAATTTGTTTTTGTGAGCATGAAATATATAAAACCAAAATTAATTTAAATATATTGGTATACAATTTAATGACCTATGATAATTCACTAAATTTCAATACAAGCCGCGATATAGAATTTTATTTTTTTGAAATACATAATGTACATTATATTAAATATTTTTAACTAAATATTGCACGTTTTTATGCATTTTTTTTAATTACAAAAACAAATTTATTAGAAAAAAATCTACTATAAATCAAAAACAAAGTTTTGTTAACGGCATTCATTACAATTATACAACATTTAAATCACATAACCTTCACCAAAATTGTTTTTCCTAATTAATACAGCAATATATTACAGTTTTATTTAAGTTTAGACAAGCATATTATACGCATATATATATATATGTAAATATGTTAATATATAGTATTATGTAATTAGTTAACAAAAATTGCTTTTGTGTACTTAAAATATTTGACTATACAAATATATATCTGTACATACAAAAAAAGTATAATAGTGGTAAGAATTATCTAATTTTTCATCTCATTAATATCCATAACATCAATATTGTTTTTCTAGAAAACAGTCAACAACATTTGAAATTTATGTAAAAACATAAATTTTTGAAAATAAATTTACAATATCATAAAAATGTTAACAAGTTTAATTTTGGTTTTTTTTGAAAAATAATAATCAATAACATACTAAATGTACGAAAGAACCTTGTAATACTTATAGGGTAACATTAACAAATGTAGCAATATATATATATTTCTTTATAAGCAGAACAGTAATTGAAGATAATTCAGGAATCAGAAATTTAAGGATTTGAAAAATAACTTTTGAAACAAAATTATTAATCCAATAATGATACAAACTTTAAATGTATGTAAGTAATTACATTTTAAACTTATACTAAAAAAATTTAAAGCGTTTAAGTAAAGGTATTTAGAATCAATACATAAAATATTGAACTCAAAATATGCGTTTATAGGTATCAAGAAAAAAATACATAATAGATCATAATTAAAGTTTTTATCGAACATAATTACTATTGACTATATTCTAATTTAGAATAGTTTTTACACTCTAATTTGTGCTTCAAATCTATTAAATACATTATTGGCTTTCGGTTTTTATTTCTTACTGAATAAAATAAAAATTGTAAATAAAAAAAATAATGATACATTTTGATTAAAATTGATAAATTAATTACATAACAAATAGTTAATAAAATTGACCTAATTTAAAATTCTTTAGACATTTGCAATGTTATAAAATATGGATTTTTATTATCTAAGTTTTAAAACTGAAGGTATATAATAATAAACTTTATTTAGTGTTTTAAAATCCAAAAAAGCAAAAAAATACCCTTGGAACTTTTAGCATTAAATGTAATAATCTAAAAATGAATAATTTTGTTTACTTTCCAAACCTAAAGCTTAATTTCATAATAAAGTTTTGTTTACACTCAACAAAATTAATAAATTAAAATTAAAAATACAAAAATAAAAATTACGCCTCAATAAATTTACAAATAAAAGGAAAACTACATTGAATACCAAGCGAGCAATTTCACACTTTGTTTTGTACAATTTTTTCCTAACACCTCGGTTAAAAGGTTCAATTTTTTTCTAACTCATTGGTGGAAAGATATAATTAATAAAACAAATTATGATTCTTTTCTCATAATATTTAAATATTTCAGCAAGCGTAAGGACTCACCAATTAAGTCTTTTGCATCATGAAAATAAAACAATGACTATTAACTGATTGATTGGTCATTGAGTTTTAAACTCTTTAGCAATGCTGTAAGAAACAATTTTATTCCAATCAATTTTTGTTCTAGTGACTGGCAACTGGCGACGGAGTGCCTTAAAAGTTGTTTCTGACATAGTTTGATAATTTTCTGTAATAGCTATCTGGTACTCATTCTCAGCATCTTCTGCTATTTTCAAAACTTCTTTCACAGCTAACTCTTCGGTCTTAATTAAATAATATAACGTTAAAATTATATAACAGATATTATGAGTATAAATCATTAAATCTTACTGTTAACGCAATTGATTCCTTTATTTCTTTAGATGCTACAAGTTGAACATTACCATTTTCATAATAATGAACATGAATTCGTAAAAATCCTAAAACATCTATATTAGTTGGTCCAACAGTAAGAGTCCACTGAGATCGCCAACGACCATTCCTTTTAATCCGATATAAAAAAAATATATATAAATAATTTATTTTATTCGTTTAATAAGTCATATTAAATCAACAAACCAAAAATTTTTAGCTTGAAATTCATGATCCTCAATGCAAGCTGTTATAACAGTAGAAGAACCTTCTTGTTTCGCAAATACACTACAAGTACCATGTTTATAATGTAATGACGTATATGAAGTAAATTCTGTTTCAAATACTGAACGCCAAGCTTCTGTCTCTGAATCTGGCTCCCAATTCTGTAACATATATTTGTTTGTAATTTTTTCTTAAAAATTATATAAATGTTGTTAAATATTAACATTGAGTCCAGAAAATGAAAATGTATTATTAATGTATTTTTAAATCAACATTTAAGTTATTTTATAGTATCTTAAGAACACTGCACATATTGAAATTTATTTTAAGTAAAATATTAAATTTTTAAATATTGAATTAGAAAAACATCACTTTTATTGCCACATTATAAATAACGGTTAATTATTTTGTAAATGGTCCTTTTATTAAGTAAATACTAGTTGCCTAATTCTATAAAGAAGAAAAAACATGAACAAATTTAATTAGAAGGACGCCACACAGGCATTTGTTGCCTCTGTCTTACAAATGTACAACATTGAGAATTTTTTGTTCACAATAATACATTTTAGTCTATAATTTCTTAAATTTAAGTGAATTTACCTCTTGAAAAATTTAATGGAAGAATATTATCTAGAGCAACTCTGATGATTTAATTGATATTATTATTTTTAAGTAAGTTATGATCATTTTAAAATGTGTAATAAATATACAGTTTAAAAATGGTCATAGCTTACTCAAAAATAATAATAATAAAATCTTAAGAAATGCCTTAGATCAGCCGTTCTCATACTTTTTTGTTCACGGAGCTCTTATGTTCCAAAAAAAAATTACGGAGCCCCAAAATTCAAAAATGTCTATTTGAGGCAACAATAATTCATAAAAAAATGATGTTAATTACAAAAAATATGTGGACTTATAAATAAATTACAGTTTTAAACGTTTCAAATAATACATATTGTTACAGTTCAAATAATATTGAATACAAGTATAAAAATTAAAAATATAACTAAGAAATATAATAACAATTTAATAATTTGAATTTAATTAATACAGATAATATATGCCCAGGGAGCCACAGAGCCTCTAGACTACTCTTGCAGAGCCCTAGGGCTCCGGAGAGCACAGTTTGAGAACCGCTGCCTTAGATAATATTCTTAAAATTAAATTTTTTTAGGGGTGAATTCAATTTAATTTTAGAAATTACATATTAAAATATATCAATATGAACCTTTAATTACTTACATACATTTAAAAGAGACAAAAAATGCCCATGTGGCTTCCTCTTAACAATACATTTATGAGATCAAAACTTAAAAACCACTTTTGATACTTAATTTTAATGGCTAGCGACTACCCGCATTTAAAATATACAGTTCAACACACTAACCTCATAATTTGATGGTTCTTTTCTTAAATGATCAAACTTAAAAGATTGTTTAGATCTAGGATCATAAAATCTACTAGATCCTAGATCATTAAATTGAGTAATAAGCACCGGATATTCACTGTTTTCTATCTTAATAGGTAATGTTTGTTCTTTATTGTATAAAGCAAATGCCCTGAAATCAAAATAACATCAAAACATATTCATTATATAATATAATTCATAGAATCATTAAATTATATAAATTAATTATTTGAATACTTACCAACACGTTCCTTCTTTAAGAAGAGCATCATTGTTAACTAAGCCTCGAACATCTTAAATTTAAAAAAAAAACCCCAAAATAAAAATAGGTAAAATAAATAATAATAATATTAATATTTTACCATTGAATACTTCATTAAATTCGCCTGGAGGTGAATGCAGGATGAAATCCGAAACAATTCTGACCTATAAACAAAAATATTTTTTAGTACAAATACACAAAATAAAGATTATAGACACATATTAAACATAATTTAGTATTTATCTTAAACTATAATATGTGTTTTCCTGAATAAACTCTATGGTCAATCAGATTAGACATCTAATAATTTTCAATATTTTTTAGTCAATTTAAAATCAGATTCATCCTTGATGCATTTGACGGGAAATCTACAAAAAGGTGTGGTTTGTGAGACGATAGTATTGAGGTTTATACAAATAATCAATTCTCTTTTTTAATTTTTAATTTATTCATTCAATTTTACGGTTTACCATTGTTAAATGCTTTTCGAGATGCTTTTATATTTTTGTACCTTGTGGCATTTCAACTATTTTTTTTCTAAAGAGCAAACTTCAATGAACTAAAAAAGTCACATGCTTTATACAATGTTAAAATATGTCTAATAAAATATCCAATAAAACATCAAATATGCAACAAAGTATCAAAATAAATACTAAAATACTAAATAATATACAATAGAACTGTTATAAACACAAAACAAATATTTCTGCACTAAAATATAAATTTAACTAGGTATAAATTATTTGAATAAAAAATAAGTACACCAAAAGTGCTTAGTATAGGAATTTATATATAGTTTTAAGTTACCCAAGAGCATAAATATATCAACATTTTTTAAAATGTTCCGTGTGCCTTCATTGGTCATTTGATTTCTGTATTAAAATTTAAATAATAATCAATTGCCCAGGATTTTAATTTATTTTTGATTTTAAATATTATTAAAGTGTTAAAAAATCGAAATATCCAAAAATATGCAACATAAAAATTTTACTTTTGTATTCTGAAGGTTACAAAATTAATTTCAATTTTACTCTATTTATCTTTTGACTTCTATTGTTAAAGAAAAAAATATGCAAAGCATAAACATCTACCTTTTAGATTTAACATTATGTTAAACGATATATTCATTTTAATTATTAACAACAATACAGAGGTAGGCAGTTATACATTTTTTACAGTCTTATACAAAAATTTAAATCATATCATATTATTACAAAATATACATTATAATAGCAAAAAAAATATTTTTAATTAAAAAAAAACAGTGTTCAGTCAGACACTTAATTGCATAGAAAACTAGATGACCCATGTCATATTTATTAAGGAACATGAGGATTTATAATATTCTAATTTAATTAGAATAGTATATCAAAATAATATCAATATCATTTTTTAGCTGGGATTCTTAATTAAGATAGCATAGGTATAGGAAAGGTATTTCTGCTACAGCATATTTCCTAGTTTAGTTTTTATTTAATTTTGAATACAATATAATTTTTTTTAATTACCACAACTTTTATGTTTCTTTTCAAATTAGTAAAAAATCTATCTACTGTCTTAATAGTGATATGATGTCATACCTACAATACCCACCATATAACATACCAAAATTATGTCAGTCGTTCCAATTTTGTATTATTAGCTTCAATATTAGAGTGAATTGACCAGATGTTATGAGTTATCAAGATAAAAATATTTAGCTTTTTATCTTATATAGATAGAATAGATAAAACTGTTATCTGATTATTTAAGATAATTAGATAATATTTTTTATTAATTCCACTTGATTATTTATAACTTAATCTATATTTTAGTTTTGTATAAAATAATAAATAATATTAACTATAAGATTATAAATAAGTGTTAAAATTGAATTTATTAAATCTTTAAAACCCTAAAAACTGTATAACTGTCTGGTTTTCATCTAGACCAGCGTTTCCCAAATAGTGGTTCGCGACCCACTACCGGGCCATGAAAATTTAATACCAGGTCGTAGAATTTAATGAAATTCTCATATTAAATTTGTTATTTATCATTTTAACTATTAAGTATGAAGATGAAGTCAAAGCGACAGGAGAGATGATTCAAATGTGTTTTATTTTGCCTTTAATTACATAATGATAAATGTAAAATATTTTGGTGGGTCACAAAGGTGAAAAATATAAACTACCAGGGCTTGCCCAAACAAGAGTTTGGGAAACACTGATCTAGACAAAAAGGGAGTAACTTATCTTTTATAATGATATTTTATTTTATTCAATTATCTGCTATGTCACCTAGATAATTTTAAAGTAATCTGTACACACTTAAAGATACCTAAAAACCGAGCTAAAAACATCTGTGGGTTCACAGCTATTATTTTTGTTTGAGTTATGAGCATTTTTAAACATTAATATTTTATTTTCTTACAAAAACTCATATAAAAATTAAAATATTGTAAAGAGACAAAGAAAATCCAGATAATGTTCTTACCTAAAAAGTTTAAGCTAACAACACTTAATTTGAACTCCTGAATACAAATTTGCTATGCTATCAATTTGTTTGTTTTGAAAGTTTGTATAACTTAACCATATTTACTTTGATTATACTAACAATTCTTCAATTCAACAAACAGTGTTAATATATTTAAACAAATATTTATAGAATCGTTATCAAACCCCCTTCTACTTCTCAAGTATCATTCATATTTATTGTCTAGTTTACATTAAGATGAAATACATATCAGTTTGTGAACAAATGTTATTACTAAAAGACCCACTTTACCGTTTTAACTAGTTCAACTAATACATGTAAAATTGACCGGACATACCTAAGTGACTTATTATTTCAAATATTATTTTTATATTCTACAGTTGCTTATAAGATGAATGGTTTAAAGTAAATTAATATTCAAACATATGGATAAGGAAAATACCTCGGAGAATACTTAAGTATAGATATACTATATTTTAAAGTATAAGTTAGTATATTTTTTAGGAAATTATACCTATTCTATTATGCAATTAATATTATACAATTTTGATAAATTGTAATGATTTTGTATTTATGATATTGAATTGATGGTACTTTTAAGGATTATGAGAATCTAATCCCACCCAAACCCTTAAATAGTTAAATGCCTCCAACTACAGTCTTAACTTTCATGATGACCCGTGCATGAATATAGTAGGTATACATATTAGTTGATTGGGAAAAAATGAGAGCCTAATTTCTGAGTTCTAAAGTAAAGAATAAATCATAAAAACTTTTATTAGCCCAACCTACCATTTTTTTTCATGAGTTGGTATATCTACCACTCATTAATAGTTCAAATATATAATATATACCTAATATTATTATTATTTAATTTATTTATCATAGGTATAATATTTTATTATATCAGTTTATAACATAATATGTTAAATTAATTTTACATTCTAAAAAATCTTATACTATTTTATATTAAAATTTTAAGTTTTATTGTATTATAATTGTGCATCAAGTCATTTTTAGTCTAAAACAAAACAAAAAATATAACTGAAAACCTAATGAAAAAAAAATGTAAATATTTATCTTCAGTCAATTATTATTTATTAGTAAGTATGTAATTATTATTACTATTATTTTTGTTATTAATGACTTTATAATGACTAATGAGTAAACAATGTAAACAACTATTACAGTATTTACAATACAACTATACATTTTAATTTTAAGGTTTAAATAATAGACTGAATAATCATAATACACAAATGAGTATTTTCCCTGATAATTACCTACATTTAATTGGTTTTGTAACTCTTATACACATTTTTAAAATTTTAGAAAATGTAAAATAATGTCAAACATTCAAAGTATTATTTACCACACCTTCACCTTAATCGATAAATTGGAATAATATTAATTTTTATACAGATATTAATTTTTATAAGGTACTAAATCTTATCCTACCTACATTCTGTTCAAAATAAGATCATTACCCGGCGGACGAGTTAGGAGTGGTTTTTTTCTAAAGCACTGGTCTCGCTCGTCTACTTTGTAGAGGAAGTGTCTAACAATGAGTCTGAACCACCACTGGGTAATGATCTTATTTTGAACTGAGTACATACAAGGTGTAATTTCTGTATTCCTGGACATGACAAATTAAATAACTTTTGTTCTAATCAATATTTACCTAAATTTTATTTTATATACATAATTTATTAACTAGTGTACATGTAAAATATAAAAATGTTTAATTTTAATTTTTAATGCTAAAAATAAAAAAAATTAAATGTTTTTGAAAATTTCAATATACCTAGTAATTTGTAAATCTGATTTTTAGATACCATTTAATTGTAAAATCATTTAAGTCAAGTGGTTATTTTTATGATTTTTAAAATATCAAATTTTTTGAAAAAACTCATTAATTTGAAAAGCATTAACCTTTTAAAAAAATATTAGATTAAATATTTAGATTTTAATAAGTAGGTTACCTACCTTTTTAAAAATTCTCATAAAATATTTTAAAAAGTTCATACTTTTTTAATTTAAAATGTTTTTTTTAACTGGATCAACTTTACTTAACAAAAATGATTTTCTTTTCAACATTTTCTCGGTTGGCAAATTAACACTGACAAGTAAATAATATTATGTTTAAAATCATCGGTATTTCTATGTATTACTTAAATAGTTTACAATGAAATATACATGGAAATTGCCCAATCCTTCAATTATATTGTGTGCGTTTTATCCCGAGTTTCTATTTAATATAGGTAGTACAGAAATCAGTGCATACTGATGGAGTACAATACCTGAACGGACAAAAAAATTATACTAATTGAGTCCCGGGTATGAATAAAAAATAAATTTTGGAACCGGGTTTGGAAAAAAAACATATTAATTTTTTAGTTCTTGGATTTGATCATTTCAAGTAAAATATAAAATCAACAGTAGGTATGTCAGAATATGTGTACGGAGGTGACTCTGACATAGTTCATATCATTTTTACATCCTTTGTCAAATAAAAATAATAATAATATAAAAACATATTATACAAGCAGACCAAGATTTTTAGATTATATTTGAATTATTACATTTTATTTCAAGCGACTGAACTAAACATAATATATTGTACACACATTAATCAAATGTGGTGTTCAAAACAAACGTAAAAAAAATGTAACCATGGATACCTGTAAAAATTGTTGTTATAGACCTAAGTCTGTAGGTTAGTGGGAAGGAAGATGTTTTTATTCAATGTATGATGGGACTCAGTTATTATTTGAACATGGAATTAATTAGTATCATATTTAAAGATTTAACAGGAATCAATCGGTGTGGGAATGTACCTTAAAACTACCCAGAACTCAATATTTTGTTCTAAAAAGTTTTACTGGAACTCGGATCATATTCCGTCATAAAAATGTGTGTTAAGTGCATACCTATTATAGGCATAACTGAGGGGGTGCACTGGACGGTCCTTCTTCTATTTAAAATATATTAATGCTTACTCCTAATTACATTCTAATCAATAGAACATTTAATACTTTTGCCTCATCCTAATTTTTTCCTAATTCAAGCACTGCCTATACCCATGGTAGATAATATTATGTTGAGTAGAGGAGGCTCTGCACAAGGATGACTCAATGTAGGCAATGACGACAATAGTAAATCAAACAAGTAGGTACCCACCTAGCCACGCACAATCAACTGTAATCAACATTTTATTATATTTTATCTGCAATACACAATTATACACGCTGGAATCACAATAAGGTGAGTTACAACGACCTGCTCGCTTGCAATTTTAACACCACACCACGGTTGTCGCACGCAAACCACAGAGTACGTACGAGAAATTGTACTGTCTCGTCGACGTCTGCCGGTGTATCATAACTCATCGTCACAGTGCACCTACAGTACGCAGTAGCCGAGCGGAAAACGTTACCTTTTCCTGGTCCGAGATGAGTTCCTCTCCTTCCATGGCCATGGCGATCGCTCAGTCGAATAAGGGCGACGGTCGTAAAAAACAACGGCTGGACACCTCCTACTGATGTCGGAAAAACGAAAACGGACAGGAACCGCGACGGTGCGTCGTACAAGTGCACAGGAGCGGACGCAAAACAACTACGCGAGGAAATAACCTAATTTCACACGGTTACTACGCTACGGTCACCGGACACCGAGTTTGTTGATCAATTATCGGTTATCACCAGCTCTCCGGCGGAAACGATCGACGCGGGCACGGATAAATAATAATAATAATAATAATAATAATAATAATAATAATAATAATAGTATTATACAGAATATGATAATGCTACGTTACACGTACGAACGCGATAAACGTGTGCGTGCGCGTGATATTATAATATAGTAATAGTAAAAATAGTAATAATAATAATAATAATAATAATAAATTAATAAATTAACGTCACAGTCCGGAGCACGACAACTGGTGGTGAGCCTGCTGCTGCAGTGGTGAAAATAAAACGGTCCTCTATCACTCGGCACTGATAGCGAGAACGGACGTCGTCGTCGACGGTCGGCGCAGGCGATAGCGAATGCCGAATAGCGGCGCGATTAATCACCCGGCGTCGGCAACGGGACGCGAGGGAGGGGCGGGATGGGGGGTAAGGATGAAATATCCAACAACAAATATTCGGATTTTGTTATTATTACTATTACTATTCCGCGGTGACCGACGATAACGTGCGGGACGATCGTTGCAACTTGTAAGTCAGTTGCGATAAGTCGTTCGCCGACTGTGGCAAACGATCTCGTCGGCGGCAGGTTTTTCCCTCCACCCCGCCCCGCCGTCGTCGACTGGTGACCGAAATAATATATATAATTGCTGTTGCTGTGGCGGTGCCAACGAAAGGAGTACACGCGCTCGGGCGCACGCGCACTGCGCCTCATTGTCGTTCTGTTATCATGTCGTTACGCACAGTCATAAATAGTTGTCGTCGACTGCAGCAGCTTGCTGCTGCGGGCAGTGGCAAAGATTTACAGTGGCAGTGGCAAGAGCCGCACTGTTCTATGGCAAGAGGCGGCCGCAGCCGCCTGTAGTTGTAGTGTCGTACTGTCGTAGGCCCGCGGCTGTCGTCTGGACGCCTGGTGCTCCAGCGAACCGCGCAGGTGGTGGCAGTAGTGGGCGTTAGCGACTGTGTCGTCTCAGTCCGCCGGTCGGAAAAGCAGACGGGCGCGAAGGTTCCGCCGCGTAAAAAACAACTATTCCGAACCGCGGGGCACTGAGTCAGACACAGAGTTATTGTGCGAATATGCCACCGACTCTCGCAGTCTCGTGACTGCTCCGACCGACGACGTTTGTCGTATAATTATTATTATTATTATTATTATTACTACACCATTGTTGTATTAATTCAAACTGGTTTGTCGGGAAAAAGCTATTTTTCCCACATCCAGCAACAATAATAATTATTATTGTGATGGCTGCGTGTCACTATCGTATTTTGTGGCTCACCGTGAGTCATTTCGCATATTTTGCCGACGTTCCTCTATTAAGCCATTGTGGGTCAACGAACATTTTATAATATGATTAGTATTTTTATTTTACACATTGCTGTCCGCGAGACTAACTTATAATAAACTATATTATAACTCCGTAACAATGTCAAAGTACTAAATAGGTAGGTAGAACACAACATTATGTAGATGTTATATTGTCAAAATGTCATCTATCGATTTCGTATAAATGTGGTCAGTGAATCTTATTGACAGTGTTTGATAAAATAAACTACTATTAAAAAGTAATCAAATAATTAATAACGTTACTTTTTAGTTGTTTCATATAGACACCACGTATAGTGTAGACCGCGGGTTCCCGGAAGCTCCAACCCATTGAAATTTGTTCGAGCAGTGGCACCCCATAAAAATAAGGATCAAATTTAGTTAAAAAAACGAAAAAATTTTTTAGTTTAAGTTATTATAGATAAAAAAAACATAGTATTATTATGTTTTCGTGTTATCGCAGATAATTTATTTATATCTATACAGTATGCTGTTTTTAAGAGTTTTCTGATGCAGAAATAACTATATTTTTTTTTTATTATAAATACAAGACATCGACTGTATTGGTCATTCACTGCTTTTTTTTTTTTTGTCGACAATATTGGTTTTTAGTACCTACATTATAAGAATTTTTTTTTTCATATAACATCGAGTTAAAAAAGTCGCTTTCTCTGTTCTTGTATTTATTAATAATAAATAGTAAATGGTAAATTTCATTTTTTTCATTTGAAAAAATTGAAAACCAAGTAACATTTTTCAATTGTCATCTTTACTGTTGATCTATAGTTCGTCTATCGTAGACAGTCGACATGAACATGGAAGATGACAGTGGGTACTAGCCACTAGGTACTGAATTAATCCTTTAATTATAAAATATAAGTACATAATGACTTCAATAATAATAATGACAAGTAATAGGACCACAATACAGTTATACAAAATGTATAAAAGGTACGTATATGGCTGTCTAATCTTAATTGATTACATTTAAATTTATTTTTTAATCTGAAAGTTTTAATTTCTTGCAAAATACGAATAACATTAATTCCTGGTAACTTACATAGGTAATAATATACTATTTATTATTGGTATCTAAAAATTCGGATTTCAAAAACAAAATTTATAGATTTTAAATTTTTCAAGAGTACCCTTGTTTTTGTCATACATAATTTTAATAACGTGAAAAAAAACCGTTACTTCAAATTACTTTTAAAAATAATTACGTTATACAATTGCATTAGTTAAAAAAAAAAGATGAAAATACCACTGCGTTACTAAAAAAATTATTTCGTTACAGTATTTTGTAGTTTGCGTTAGTATATTACGTTACTACGTATATCGGTACATCGTACTATAATTGTACTTGTATATTTATTTATTCTTATAGGCACTATAAACTATAGCTGGTAAAGCGGTAATGACTGGTATATTATGGATAAGTATTGTGAATTATGTTTAATTAGGTAACACATAGTATATATTTTATAATTTATAAAGCCATATAGTTACCACGTACCTACTACCTGGCACCTAACTACCTACATCCTTACTGTGTACGATTATAAATATCAGTATGAAGTAATAAAAATAAAATCAAGTAGTTTTTATTTATTAAAGAAAAGTATAAAATAAATTATTCATGAATTGTTACGTAGATAATATACATTAGAGTACTGACAACACTGCACCGGGTGATGTATTTTATAATATAGCTATTCGTGGCGGAATTCTTACATTTTTATATTATTTAAAAAAGTTATAAATAATGAAAATAATAATTAAGTTATCTTATGCCTACGTCGGCTACACAATATAGACCGGGAAAGTCGTGCTGTATAAATAGTATTATCCAAGTAGGTGTCACAGTCGAGTTATTTGTCATTTTGTCATTGAGTAGGTCGCTGCAGTAATCTAAATGGTTGTGTTAAATTCTTAAATTTGAATTAAGTGATGAATCATTGCATATGTTAAAAACTATTTTGCGAGTAGACAGTCTGTCAGCCTACATTTCTAGGTTCTAACATCTAAATAGGTATTTTATCATATCATATTTATTATATTTTAGGTATATTAAATATTTTATACTTCCATAAGGAATTTATATTTTTCTGATTGGAAAAATGGAGCCTCCAATATGCCTTTTATGCAACACAGACACACAGACATCGTGATAAAATGAAGATCATCCACTGCACCTACAATATTCACAGATGAAGAGAAGAGTGTCAAATTCCAGATAACGTGTACGAAGCAACAAGACCCTATTCTTAAACTAAAAAAAAAATGAAATTGAACATTTTAAATCTTAATACACCTAATGTAAATCGAATGTAAATGCCACTCTACATATATAAATAATCAAAATACAAACTGTTTAAATTATTGTAAGCTAAAAATCTAGGTTAGGCTTCCAGTCGATAAAAACAATTTATTTTTCTATAAAAAATTTCCGTAGGTGTTCATGGTCAAAGGCATCGTTTCAGTTAGGTATTTTTCCAGGTGTGTGAGCTTTTAAGCACAGGCCAATTTTAACATTTAATCGGACTTAATAATATAGGTAGGTATAGGTACCTATGTAAATATTTATCCTTTTCTTTTAAAAGTCTAATTATTTAAATAATAATAAATCATATCGGCTATTGAATACTTATAAGTTATAAGCAACTAAAGCAACCAGCTGAAACAAGTTCATTGTTATTAAGAAAAAAAGGTTAATAATGTAGGTATTAAAGTTTAAAAGAATACACTTCAATGGTCCAAGTTAAAGTTAAAATCATAATCTTGCCTTTAAGTTATCCTTATCTGTGCTAACTATGAATAAAATAATAAGCACGCCCCACCCTGTATGTTTAAATATTCATATCCATACATCTTTTTCAATTTTTTTTCTATCCAAGTTTAAGTTAGTCAATTTTTAAACGTTAAATTAACTAACCAAAAATATTTAGTGTTGTAAAAAAACCACAGTACTTATTTAAATTAAATAAGGTGAAAAAAATGTTGACATTGTGCAATTTCTAAATATTCATATGATGCATAAACGTACAACTTTTTAATAAAATAAATGTTGATGTATTTAAAATGGTAGATTATAATATATTTTCAAAGCTAGTTTCTTTTTAGTATGACACATTTTCCTGGTTATTAAAAAGTCATTATAACCAATTTGCATTGTACTCTATATATATAAGTTAAGACTTATTGTTGTGATTATAATTTGAGATGTAAGTATTAATGCATTAAAATTTTTAAGAACCTGATTATAGTTGACTGCATTAGTGTTCATACCTGGTAAATAACATATCTTGTACAAGACAAGTGATTTTAATAATTCTCGTAAATACTGGCTAACACTATCAGCCATGGTTTTTAAACCTTCAGAAACACGACACAATAACTTGTACATGCATGTTAAATCATCAATGTTGTTGTTCTTTCCAATTTAATTGGTTATGTGCTATTATAACACGAGTTGCGTGTTTTGACTTGTTTTAATTTTTACACTGTACAAACAGCAATTGTGTGCACTACACCACTACCTAACAGATTTTCTGCTAACCAGAAAGTACGGGAAAAACGGTTTGATTTTTTAAGAGCTTGTTTTTTTGCAACTTGTTTAGATGTAGGTAACATGTTACCTAGTATTATAATACCTAGAGTGAAGACTCTTGAATAATGTTAAACAAAATTCTGCTTTCTGCAGTTATTTACACAGAACTGTGAAATAGTAATGATAGCGCCATCTAACGTTCCGACTAGACGTCCTTAGTCTGGCAATCGCTAAGCTTAGCACAGACAATTGCTCCTCTCCCGAGTGAATGTGACTGACCGAATGTCTAATATATATACTAACTGTCGGTCACCCTATCATCGGAGGTCGGTCGTGTGATAAACGATCCAAATAGCCGTATGGCTATAATTCCGTTTGGAATTCTCAAAATATGCCCTAGCCCCGTCTGGCCTCAATACCCAAGGCCAGACCGAGCCCCACACCCTTCCCAACTCACTATATATCTTAGAATCCTTCCCACAAAAATGATGTGATGTGGATCGCCAATCAAAAATCCTACAAAAAAAAAAGGGTCCAACATCACGTTTATCCACGAACCACCGACCTCCACAAAAATTTTTTGCCATTTTATGTTACTATTACAATTTTCAAATTTTCTCTGATAAATTGTTTTTTTCATTTATTAAGATATAACTTATAATTTTCTATATAAACTTCACTTAATGCGTTTAATAAAATAGTTAACCTTCCCAGTATTGTTTTACGTAAATCACGCGAATTTCAAAAGTAAAAAACATCATTTAGGTATAGTGTACATGTATATAATATGATATAAACAGTCAAACGTTAATTGTTTGGTACCGAGTAATATTGTTTATTATTTATATTATACAGGTAAGTAATCAAAAAATATTACTTTTAATGTCTTTCATAAAAACCGTACTATTGATCATTATAAATATCTATAATTTAAAATCGATTTATCCATAACATTAAAATATTAAACCTATCGACAAAAACGTATTGTTTATGATTAAAAACTTATAATTTTTAATTTTATGCTGAGGTTAAGATATGGATCAGTACCATCAATCAATTTACCAGCAACTGTGTTTCTTAAAAGTATCAAATTTATATTTATGACATCTAGACAGACAATTTATGTAAAAATAAATATATTTTTCGGGCCTATCATTAAAGATTAAAAAAACTAAATTCAAAAAAAAACTCCAACAAAATGCAGTCCAATGCACATGTTTAAAAAATTTGGATCTTTTGGAAATAGTCCAAAGCAAAAAGCATGCAATACATAAAGGTTTAAAGTGAATATATTTACATTCAACAAAGTTAAGTGATGAATTAATTGGCATAAAAAAATAAAATCATTCACTGTTTGGTTCAGGTTGTTTAAATAATATTGATAAAATACCTAATGGTTTGAATTATAATTATATTATTGTGTCTCTGGTCAGGTAATTGTGTTACATGAATAAATATTGAACGTATAATCAATGTTGCATATAGTGTTTGCCGCCTGGCTATATGGCTACTTGGCCATGAAAGTAGCCAAGGACTCTCAATCCCCAGGATTTATAAAATATTTGCATGTCACTAACTTTATTTTTAAGACAGAAGTATAAACAAAATGTTGAAAACAGTAATTAAAAAAGAAATAATTTTGAAGAACTAATATGATAGCTAATATAAACCTTAAAATATGATAAATAGGTGTTGGTTATGATGAACTATGGTTAAGAGTTTAACATTACCTATCTTGGATTCTTTATAGCAAGTGGTTCAGTTACAGGAAACAAAAGTACATTGTAGAACAGTGACGTATTGAACTATTTTACTTAAGGAATGAAGATTTAAGCATCCACCTGGAACCCACCCATTTAATTTAAATGTACTTATCAACCAAAACCAATCGCTACGCTCGCACTGTATCTTTTACAAGATGTACTGTACATATTTTTATTTTAACCCTCAACCTGGTTTTTTATACTGTATTAATAATTTAAATCTTAAAATAATAATTATACTTGGATAGTAGAATTTATTTTTTTTTATGACTATTTACTAAGAGTTATTGATAATAATACTATAAATTATAATAAACAATTTAGTATACTACATCATAAATTATTATGACGTATTGCAATTTTTTCTTCATTAAATTCTTAATACAATTATTATGTTATTATTATATTATTAGAATACTACATATATCTCAGATCCAAAGTGGATTGATATCAATTCACCTTACTCAAATCTCTCTAGTTTTAGCAAAATAGTATACACATAATTGTTTACCAACCATCCTTACAATAATTGCGTTGTAGCCTCTCCTTAAGATGAATAACTACTCTACTGTATTAGAGTATACAGCGTATACTATAACGAAATTAAATGAATGTGATCTTATTTAAAAAGTGATTATTTCTGATCAAGGGATTAATAATCTCAAAATAAAAAAATTATTTACTGTTTAAAAACTACAAAAGAAAAACCTTTTATAACATACAATAATTAAAATGTATTTTTTATGTTAATTCTCCACATTTATTTAAATCATTAAAAACTTAAATTATTATTACACTAGCCATCTAGATAGATCATACAATAAGTTAGAAGAAATAGATAATATTGATGATTAGGTATTAAACTATTGTATTCAGTTGTAAATATTATGTATATTTTAATAAACAATTAAAAATTACAAATGTATTCTGTGAATAGGTCGGGTTTGTAGTCAATTGGGTCATAAACTATGTGTTGAAAAACTTACGACAAAATATAAGGATACTAATAACAAATTTAATCTTGATAATACACACATTAATATAAAAGAATATGAAGGCTGTAGTTTGCTTTATCCTCTTACCAAAACATTGGAGTTTACCAAACATGTTCATGCAAACACGACAACCTTATTCTGAAAAAAAAGATCTTAAACTAATAATAAGTAAGGTTTGTATAAAAGGTACTCACTAAGTGTATGCAAAGACTGCAATACACAATTTTTAGATACATCTTTAAACATCAGTATAAATATCAAATTGCTATGTGAAGAAGTGCAACGATTCATTCAAGATTCAAACATTATTAATGTTAAAAAAGTAGTTCATACTTGAGTATAAATTATTATTAGTATTTATTATTATTTATTTTTATCACTTATGTCATAATTTCACATTTTAGTTTGTGTCATAATATTATTATGTAAAAGTAAAATACATAACATGATTTACACTTTATTAAAAACCTATTATAGATTTATGAACTTACGTATGATCAAATATGCAAGGACTATAAATCTATAATCTCCATAATATTTAAAATCTAAATTATATAATATTTCTAACTAATAACTATAAAAGGGAATGAGTGTTTAGTATTAATTGGTATGTCAGTAAGTGTTAAACGGCGGATATGTTATTCATTAATTTGTTCATGAAAATTATAAGGAGTAAAATAGGCAATTACTTTAAAAATTTAAACAATGATAAATAATTCACCAGTTTTTATGATCGTGTATTCGTGTCCTGTATTATCAGATATAATTATAGTATTTGAGCCCGTAACTTTAAAGGCAGAATGGCATATCAGGAATTTGAAAAACTTTGCGAGGGCCACTTTTTAAATATTTTAAAACAAAAAAATTGCATATTCTTTTAAACCAAAGATGATGTATTATGTATGAAGTAAATTAATTTGATAATTTTCTGAAGCTACTAGCAACGTAAATAGTATAATATAATTCTGTGATGCCCGGTGATGGATGAAGTTGGTAATGACTAGGGCAGAGGACCTATAGCATTTGCATATTTGTTTTGCACGATCACAAAAATAGCAGAGTAGGAAACAAATACGTTTCATGCTGAAAAAAAGTTAATTTTGAAATTTTATTTTGCATATAAATGCATATTTCGAGTTTTTTTCTGGTTTTAGTGCATATTTCTTCGATTCTATACTTTAAGATGTATATTTTGTACATTTTAGTACATATATTTTGATTTTTTAGAGCTACAAGTCTTCTGCTCTAGCTAGACTGATGACTGATTGCATGCAATCTGATACAGACACATTTTAAGGAGTTCAATATAGGCAATTTCCTCGGTGCTTTTCGTGTAAATATGTGCATAGTAGTAGAGCATTCTTGTCCGTGAACACCCTTAACGTACATGCCAAAAAAATGCTACAAGAAAAAAAATTATTATATTTTTTGTCAAAAGTATTAATCATTGTCAATTGGATAAGCTAACTTATTTATCCAATTAAAAATATTTTAATTTGTCATACAATTTACTTGAAAACTACTTACTTATATTTTTAAATAAATTGTTCACTTCAATATTATGAACATTAAAAAAATTCTTAGTATTCAAAAAATCTAATTTTTTAGAGTTAGGAATTCAATTCCATAAAAGTGGAAAAGTCTTTCTCAAGTAAACAATGACCATTTTTTCAATATGCTTTCATAAAATTTATCTGAGGACCAAGATTGTCTGTAAAATTGGTATAACATACTGTATGCTTTGGTAGAAAACTCAAAACACAGACTGGATCGAACAACATATCACATATTATTAGGTAACTATAAAAGTATATTAATTGAAAGCTTAATTATTTAATTTATCACCTTTTGCTCTTTGTGAATGATGCGATTGGAGACTCTAGAACCCAATGATCAAGCTAACACTGGGCAGTTGGTTTGAGATGCAGCACTGACATAAATCGGTTGGTCAACTGATTATTCTCTTTTGAGACAGAGATAATACATTTATTTTGAAATAAAATAAGCAACATAAAATAATTTTAAGGAACCTATTAAAAATACTGTGTTACCTACCTAACTAAAAGTATTATATTTTCAATTATGTTAATAATTTAAAATAATTAATAAATTCAATTTTATATGTTAAAATTACCATTTTATTAAGGAATCAATTGATAATCCTAGTAAGTATCCTACAATTACAAAGCATACTCAAGCTTTTAATTTTGAATAAATATTAATTACTATATTATTTGGGAGATGGTTTTCCATTATGGTATTACTAAATACTTGTAATTGAAAGATCTTAATCAATAAAATCTATACTATGTTCAGAAATACACACAGAATTAAACTATAATTTATTATGTTTAATAATTAAAAATCATTTAATCATGTTATAGGTGCTGTTTATATTTTAAATGTTAGAACATAAATAAAATTATTAAGAAGAAGAATATTCTAGACGTAAAAACTGTTGTAAAAAGTAGTTCTGGTTCTGCAAAGAAATTACAAATTAAAACATCATTATCAGTTTTTTTTTAAAGATATTGTTACTTATACACCGTTAATATTAAATCTAAAAAGTTGAGTTACTATGTGTTTAATATTGGTTGTGATGACTATTAATTTATTCTTAGAACAGTTAGAGCTATGAGTAACATAAATGAAAATAGTTTTGCTTCTCAATTTTTTAGAATATGAAAGTCCTAATTTACCACCATAGACAAAAACATTAGAAAAAATTAATATTCTATAGACTTTTTTAAATAATTTATTTATAGTTTACTGTTGTGCAATTTTCTAGAAAGATAGAACAAGACAAAATTGAACTATTATTAAATTAACACAAATCCGGCAGACTGAAAACTTAAATTACAAGATAACTTAATTAATTATATTTTACACGAATATGAAACATAAATAAATTGATTTAGTAGTATTGCTTATAAATTATCAGTGTTCAGAACGTTTACTAAAAAAATGAATTTGTTCACGTTCATGTACTTGTTTTTTTTCAATTGAACAAATTTACAGTTACATTCATTGAAAAAATGAATGTGTTCACAAGGTCGTTCATTAATTTTTTTAAATTTTTTATGATATTAATTTTTGTAAGAAAATATTATTATATAATACAATTAATCAATATATTTTAAACGAATGTTTATTAAATGGCAAATAAATTGAAAAATTAAAAATAGTTCAATTTCATTGAAATATAAACGTTCTTCAGGGTCAATTTGAAAAAAAACGAGTGATGTGATTAAATATGAACGCGAAAGTGTAAATGTGTGTTCACGAATGACGTTCTTTCCGAACACTGTAAATTATAAGTATTTGCGGTTTTGTTTTGTAAAAAATAGTTTTTATCTAATAATTTTAACTTTTGTGTTATAGAAGTATGAACTTTATTGACGTAAAGGAGCTAATGATTCTGTAAGATAATTTCTCCATATTTCTCTTGTTAGCCTTCTGTTTTTGGTTTAATCAATGTAACTGAACAGTACTTTACTAAGCACTAAGGTTAACATAAAAAAAAAAATATGTTCATTAAAAAATTAGTTTGTAAAATGATTTTATGCTATATATTATTCTTATTTTGATGATCAGACAAACATATTGAAGTTTAATACTCCATTAGTTCCAGTAGCTTAGAACAGTTCTTTCGAGTCTTGAGTTTAGATTAAGATTTTTGCCATGGCAATTCGGTGCCTAATTTCTGACAATCATATTCTGCTGTCAATGGTAGGTGTACTTCCCAAATATTTATGCTGACATTCTATTGTACTTGACTGAATGATTGGTTAGATAATTGAACGTCAACGAGGAGGACTCTGCTCTCCCTACACACTGGTACACTGCCATGACTTGAATTCTTTATATCTACCTCCATAAGGTATTGTCTTAATGAATTGTATTAAATGTAGGAAGTGTTATGTACCGTTCAATCAGTAACCACATATAATTATAAAATTATGTTAGGATTTGTTATTTATAGTGATGCATAATTAAAGGAAATTCGCTAGGCATGTTAACACAGGTCAAAAATTCAAAAACGAATTACAAGTGATTGTTCTTACATGTTAATATTAAATGAATAAAATCAAAATAATTTTTATTTCATTATTTCTATGCCTCACGCCTACTCAAGTATTAAGCAATTAATGAAATAACAAAACAAATTTTTTTATCAATGGAATAATTTGTTTAGGTCTTAGGTTATCAAAATATTTGCAAACGTAGAAGCTGCTGCACAATAGACATATAAATAAATAAATATTTGTATGGCTATGGCTGCAACAGTGCGCTGAATTTGTAGTAAACATTTGCCCTCTGCCCCTCTACCACGTATTGCGGAACACGGACTTTAATCTATTGACTATAATTCTACAGTTACCAACTATCAATTTTTAATTTATAACTATCATTACAACTATTATAACATTTATAACTACCTATGTAAGGTACCTCATAAGCATCATTTAATTTTATCATAATCATGATGTACAGAAGGTAATATTATCAACACAATCTTCTCTAGGTATATTATGTATCATTAAAGAATTCATTTAAAGAAGTCTTTGTGTCGCAATGCCACAAAACGACAGAACCGATGTCCTCCGGTCGTGAACACTACTGTGGAGGCGAGAACAAGACAATCACAGTCGCAGATGATAATACTATATTCTGCGGAACAGTCTACAATGTACCTGTACCTACTACACATTTATACATTTTAATTTTATAATATTTATATGGCTACCTGGCCAACAATTCCGCGCGATTATTATTTTTTGTCCATTGTATCGCGCGCGTTCCCGCGTACGGCTCCGAAAAATCGTCCGATAACGTTTTATCTCAAAAAACTCGGCCGGTCGCGGCAGTAAAAAGGCAAACGACCCGTCCTGTGGACGTTCTGTCGTTTTATCTACGCGTTGCGAACATTCTGCCGTTACAACAGCACCGTATTTGTCGAACAACTGCAGCACCACAACCACGTGACCAGCTGCGGTCGCAGTGGGTAAGGTGTAGAGGGGAGTGGTAGCGGTCGCCCGCCATGCACGGCCAGCAGCACCGACGCGATTGTCCAATTGTTCGATAGTAGTGTACTGCGTCGGTACTGTGAACGGTCGGGGAATAAAAAAGTGAACACAATATTCTGGAAAAGCATGGAAGTTCCCGCGAAGTGATCGAAAAGCGTTGCAAAAACACCTCGCCACCGATGTGCGTTCGGTGTCCTTAGTGTGCGAGAGAGTGTGTTTTCGGTTTTTGCCGAGTGCGGACGTTCCGGCTGGCTCGGGCAACCGCGTACCGTGTGCGCGAACATCGTGAGCGTTAGCGTTGCTGACCGCGTACGGCAACATGTCCGCCCTGAAACAAGTGATGCAGGTCATCGGCTCGCACCACATATCAAACCAGCTGCTTGAATCCGATTGCAACAAGTCTGGCGGTCTGATTTCCAACGGCGAGTATGCGTGGTTCGCCGCCGGGGCCGACATCATACTTTATTCGAAACAGCTCGGGTCCGTTGTGTCGTCCCGGTCGTTTGCCACCAATCAAAAGGACAAATCGTTGACGGTAAGTAGCGCACCCACTTCGGTTGTGCTCAAGACGGCTGAGTAAGTGGGTACCATCTATTGGGTATACACTAACCAGCGAGAGAACACTCCACTGTTCTTCAAAAAAATTCTGTTCTTCTGCCCATCCCCACCCGATTACCTGCGAGTGACCCTGCCATAGCGGAACTAGTCTCGTGGTTACACAGAATTGGCTTGTTCTCTCGCTGGTCAAGGTATATTATACAAAAATTATTTGGACCATACAAGTGTAAAGAAAAGAGAAAAACAGCACTGAAATAATAAGCTATATCAATGTTTCGGTCCAAACATTCTGGTGCATTTTTATCTAGCAAAAAATTGTTGATATTGTCATCGTCTACTTTAAATCGACTTTGTTCCGGTTCAATAATTAGGTAGAGGGCCTAATAAACTTAGGACCTAGGCGGTTGATCAGTTTTAGAAGAAAATAATCTTAAGATTTCAAGAGTTGTTTTGTTCCTAGGTAATAAATCCAGGGAACAAATTCTGATGACAATTAATCTTATAGACAATAATTATAGTTTAAAGTGTACTACCTATATTTTGAAAATTAATCTTTTATAATTTGTAGCATATTGATTCTCAATGTCATTAAACATTTTTCAAGCTAACATTTTTAACTGTATTTTATAAAATCAATGTTGACTATTTTATAAATTATTTATTTGAAGCTAAATACAATGTGTGCCTATTAATTGTTAATTATATATTGTGTTTGGGCAATATTAATTTATTTTAATTTAGGTACCTACTTACCTATAACATTCACAAACATAAGTGGTAAAAATGTTCCTAAGAATAATTTAGTATTTTGATTAATGATGTGTGATTTGCATACACAAATCTTTTCAACAATATATTTATTTTTAGATTGGAGAAATGATGAGTAATTTTTTTAAATTCATCATTTTATAAAAAGTCTAAAAATATTTAAGTATTTATACAATTTTTTGTGTTATAAATCCCTTTGTAGTTAATGGGTACTGTAAAATAATAACAGATACTATTGGTTTTTGATTCCAGATAACCTTTGTTCAAGAATTACATAAAAGTGAAAATCCACACATTCTGTTAGTTGGATGTTCATGTAAATCCTTTGGTATATTGTTTGTTTGCCAATTGCCAACATTAACGACCATTCGCTGTATTCATATGCCTAATCCAGTATGCTAATTTGTAATTTATTAAATTATCTTAAAGGGACACATTACCCATATGTGTTGTATCCATCTTGCAAACAGGTGACACAAGATACATTTTTTGTAGTAAGCTTTAATAAATGAAACAGTTGACCTATTAAAGGGACAACAAATAATAAGGGTGTGATGTCCTTTTAAGTAATTTTACTTAAAAAAATAAAGATAAATTAAAAAAAATTATGTTAATTAATTCAGATATCCTACATTTCTACAATAAATAATGAATCACTTGCACAAGATCAACTTTGTGATGAGTTTAAAGTTATGTCTACTGTACTGTTAGTTGGAATGATAACTGGAGCGGTTTTTGCAGTTGATCTAAGACAACGTCACATTGAAAACCGTAAGTTAACCAAACATTATACCCCTAACATAAAAATAAAGTTCTTATTTTCCATAGAATTACGAAGAAATGAAATAGTTGTAAATGAATCTAGGCCAAGCAAACTATTCGTTATACGAAAAAATGAAGATTGCCAAGAAGTTAAAGAGATGAGTGATGATAGTGATTGTCATTTAGCAATGTTTATAAATGGTAAAATAAAATTTAGATAATTTATTCATAGTTTATTAATTATCATATTTTGTCTTAGAAAATTTCTGTATCTATTGTAAAAAACAATACCGTGGCAAACTGAGCTTCAGCATATCTAGTTTGTTGTATAACGAAGAAATCAATACTGTTGCAATTGGATATTCTACAGGCCACTTCCAACTATGGGACTGTAAAATGATGCGGACAATGTAAGTATTTGATAACTCTTTCGTAATATTCATAAAATCATAAATCTCACTAAGAGCATGAGCCTGTAAATAATTTATTTGTTTTGTTATCATTTTCTAACTGAAATGATGTTTATTATTTTATTTAGATATTTGTTAAAAGAGCCTAAATGTGTTATGCCAGTAACTCATATTACTTTTCTTGAGCCATCAGATGATCCAAACAATCTATGTTATCTTTGGGTTATTCAATCAGACAATTCTAGACTTCCAAACGCAATGATGATTGCTTTAACCTACGAACAGAGAACTGTGATGTCAAATGGCTGTTTGTCATATAGAGTGAGTTAAATTTTACAAATTTAAATTTAAAATAATTTTTTTATGAAATTTTGTTAACACCAAGGTATACAAAGGAAATGGCATAAAATTAGAAATGTCTTTAAGAAGAGAATCCGGAATTGGTCGATGCATATCTGCATTAACTTTATGTAATGTGAACTTGTTCAGAAATGAAACTGGTAAATAAAAATTTATATTTAGTTAATGTTGATCATCTAAAATAAGATAAATGCTAATATATGTAAACAATGAAATTTTATATAATTTTATATAATGGTGTTTTTTAAACATTGTTTAGATATGGATGAAGATTGTGAAATTAGATTATTTGCAATGTTAATGGAAATTCGTCAAAATGTAGATGCTAGCCCTGAATCTTACGTTTTTTTGTTTGATATTAACCAGTGGTATAAAGCCCAGATGCCATCAAATATAAATCATCTTAAAGTATCAAATTCTTATGCTAGTTTTGTGAAATTGCCTCATAATGCCAGTTATTTAGATTTAAATATTTCTGACCAAACATTGCGCCCATTCGGTTACAATTTTAGAAACAATGTTGAAGAACTCTACTATCCATCTTCAATATATTTTGGTAACAACGTTATAGTAATAATCATTGTCGTTTGTTCTCTAATATATACTTCAAAATTTTTTTTCCAGAATGTGATTGTTTATTAGACACAGAAATTATTAGATTTAAACATGCTGGTGTTCAACAAGAAATTTTGGATCAATTGCTTTTAAAAAATTGGAGGTTATTAATAAATCCAAGTTTAATATTTAGCCAGTGTTTACAAACAAATTTAAGACCTTTCTTTTGGGATAAAACAGATGATTACGCAAATTACAGCTTGGTAAGAAATAAAAATATATTTCATCCATTTTGTTCATTTAGAATTTTTAATTTTACTTATATTCATAATCTTATATAAATTGATGATAAAATTAAATTTTTTCAGCCTGATCAAAGAAGTTTTGTAATATCAATTATAGTCGAAAACAAAATTATGTCGGTTCTTAGTGCGTGTGCAGAAGAATGGAAAAATGGAACCTATGTATCTAGTGAAGCAACAATTTTACATTTAGTTCAATGTCTTTGGAAGCATGTCATGGTTGTAAAACAATATGCAGACAAATTATGTAAATATCTAGTGCATATGATAAATATGATTGTTATAATTATTTTTAATACATATCTGGTTTAGGTGTTCCTTTGTTTGACTATTCTGGTACGCAATTGGGTAAAAAAAATGAAAGGATATTAAATCATTGTGTATCTCAAATGCTGTGTGTTAAACATTTCTTGGAAGATTTGCATAATGCATATGGTATTCATATAATAAATGGTAAATATAATCAACAGAGAATGTATAATTCTTCATATTATTATATGATTATTAGTTTGAATTTTTCTTAATTCTTTACTATGTTTTTAAATACCCAATGTCAAAATTTTATTTTTAATGATAATAATAGTTTATAATAAGTGAAAAAATCAACCAAGTCAAATAATAATTTTTTATTTCAGTTGACTATTCTTATCGTGTGTATACACTAAATTTGGTAACTCAATATTTTAAAGCGGTAACATGTTTTCTTAACTATGGACTTTTACCAGAATCCAATGAAGAAGACCCTACTCAGAAAATCATACAATGTGATTTTTCATCTCTTATTCAGTATGCTATTAAACGGTTAGTAATTTAATCTTTAAAATCCAACTAAAATTTTAATTTAATAGACAATAATACTTTTTTAGTCGATTGGAATTTGGAGGTTTATCATTATATCTTATTGATGCATTTGTGTCTAATGAACCTAAAGGAAATAAATTAATTGAACAATGGCAACATGAAGGAGGTGAAGAGACTAAAGGCCTGTATCCACCATCTAATGTCCAATGCTTATTAAGGATTTATTTAAATGCTGCACTTTCTAACCAAGTCAAAGATTTTATTACAATTTATTTTTTGATTGATGTCTGTTCATCACGAGAGTTAGTTTTAATATTTTAAAATAATTTTTTTGTTGAAACATATAATTAACTGGAATTATATATAATTTTACATGATCTTTTTAGGATTGATGTAATAACAGCAAATCGTATGTGTAATTTTGCTATTGAATTTGATATTGAAAATAAAGGATTGAATGCACTTTGTCGTGCTAGCTGGTTATTAGATCATGACATGTTTGGAGTAAATATTATTCTCACAATTATCATATATTATTTTCACATTTAATTTTACTTGTTTGTAATATTTATTTATTTTTTATTCTCAGGAAGCTATGGAAATCTTAGCCAGTAGTAATGAATGGATGGTTAATGATAAATCTTGGGATTGGTATCACTGGACTGTCTTAAAATTACTTGTATTTAAAGAACAATATTTTTGGGCACGGTTTTACATGCAACTCACCAAAATCAGTTTAGTCAACATCGATGATCACAAGTAAGATATATTCTGATATACATTTAATAAGTTCATGAAAATTTGGTTAGTTTTTACATTCCCTGAGTTCTGTAATTGTTATATATCTTTTCATCTATTTGTATAAATTATGCACTACTTGGACTACCTATATGTTATTTATTTAATAATTATTTTATCAACTTAAATATATAAACAGTATGAACTTATTTCACAAATTATTTACTTCTATTTAAATTGTATATCAATTATATAACAAATAAAATCAATCATAAAACTCTTGAGTGTCTTAGTTTAAAGCAGTCTGTCCCTAATCCACATTTAGGAGAGCGACGCTTCAATTTGTTAATTTAGGAGTAGTCATCCATATTTATATTATCTATGATGCTTCCATTGTTTAAAACTTTGGGATATTCTACTTTCTCTTTCTTTTTCACATCACATCTATACCGCTAATAGAGCTTTGAAAGTGCTCGGATTCATTAAGAGCAACATCAATGATTGAAATCTGCCCCCTTTGCTTCTATTCACTATATGTATCACTCTTTTGACCCCTTTTTGAATTTGGTATGATTATTTGGCACCCTTTTCTTGCAAAAAACCAACTTCATCTTGAACACATACAGAATACATTTTTAGCATATGCTGCTTTCATTCTCAACATTCTGATCATACTAACTACTTCTACATACGTGAAGTTCTCTGTATCCTCTCGCTGCATTGAAGCTGTCCATAAATTCATATTGTCTCTTTAATGGTTCCCTGGATTCCCCTTGGATTTCCCTTCTTGAAAAAGTTTGCTTTAGAGTTCATACCCCACCCGCAACCAGCTAACTTTGTTATCCCCAGTCACACCATCTCTTACGCCAGTCATAACCAATTCCCTTCACCACATGCTCAGAACATTTACCTCCCGACTCCTACCTTCTACATTTCTCTATATTCAATATTTTTTTATTATATTCATAACTATATTTATAACCCTGTTTTATTTTCACTGTTGTATCAATCAACTTGTTTTGTTTACCTCTTTGTAATTGCTGTTTGGTGTACAAATTTTAAATAAATATATAACATTTAAAAATGACCAGCAAGAGGTCACCAGGTGGGGAATATGAGATACATAAAAGACCCCCTAATAAATCAATTATGTATATTAAATTAACTACAGCAATTTATAATTTATTGATATGTTTGAATTTAAAAGCATACAAACAAATAAGTAAGTATTGACTAGTTGCATTTGTATTTTTTTATTTCAGGTTTTATGTTAACTTGCAAATCATGAACAACCAATGTTTTGATACTTTAATTTATTTACGAGCAAGGCCCTTTAAAGAACAACAAACATTGTTTGAATATTTCTTTGACCGTAAGTTTTCTAACTATAAATTTATTAAAACCTTCTTTATAATGTTCTTTTATTTATGATTATTAGGATGTAGAGAAACAAACAGGTTAAAATGTTTGATAGAGTATCTCTGGGATGCCGAGGAAGCAGAACTATTTTTATCTTATTTGAAAAAGTTTGACGATACAGAGACATTAACTTTTCAATTGTTATTTTTGTTACAGCGAGGAAGGTAAGTGGAATTATTAAATGTATAAACATATTTATTTAATGAGATTCTAGAGCATCTTGAAATATTGTATTTAATTTAACATTATTATTCATTTCCAATCACTTATAAAACCTATTCTATGTTATTGTTCAATATTTAAAAATGTATTCAGTAATATCTTGTACCTAATGATACAATATACTTATCATGCTAATTATAAAAATAACTGGGTTTACTGAACTTGAATTTATTACTTGTCATTTAAAACAAAAATATATTGTTTTACTAGCAATGGACTACATTATCCCATCTTCTCATTTTTATAATATTTTTGTATTTTATAATTGAAAAAGTTTAAACAAATAACATGGGTAAAAAATAATTCATAGATATTTAAGTTAGCATTTATTTTGCCCTGTGTAGAATGATTTGACATTTTAGTCAGTATATTATTTGATAAGATAAACATAACAGTATATACAAACAGTGATTAAAATATATTGCAAACCATAGTATAAAATACTTATTAAAATAAACTGTGCACATTTTATTAAAATAATATATTCAATACAATATTTTGTGATTGTTCGACAAATTTACCATAATATTTGAACATTTAGAGTTAGTACTTTGCCATACATACATTCTTTTTTTTTAGACACAAGGAAGCTATCAAACTAAATCAAACATTAAAAGCTAACCTTAAATCAAATAATAATGATGCTCTGACAATTACTAGTCTTTTAGTCGATGGATTTGAAAAAAGTATTCCTAATATTATGAAAAACAATTATGGCCGTCTTCCTCTTCAAAGTGTATATAAAAAACCAAGTGAGTTAATGTGTATTATTCTAAAACTATTGTAAAATACTGCAATGTCAGTGTGTTAATACCACCTACTATAAATAGTTTTGCTTACATTAATTTATTATTTTTTAGACGTTGTTGTGAAATGTATGAACAATGAGAGTAAAATGTTTGTAATGGATAGGAATAAAACAAATAACTTGGTAAAAAGAAAGAGTGCATCTTTTACACCATCAAATTCAATGTAAACGATTATTTATTATTGCCATTTAAATTACTTGATAATTCTTACTATATATATTTGAATTGTTTTGTTTAGTGATCTTTTCTTACCATCAAATAATAATATGAGGAAACGGTCACCTTTAGTTGAATCACCTTCACCTTCAGATATGATTTGTAATGAAAAACGCAGAAAAATCGATGATAATTTATTAAGTACTCCAATCGCCGATAATGAAATTGTAAAACCAATCGAAAAACAAGTATTAGAAATACTCAATACTCCTTTAGTTGAAAAAACCATTGCATCACCATCTATTACAAGCTACTCATCAATTTTAAAGGTACATATTTTATAGTATTACATTATATACACAATTTTGTACAATAACATTATTTATCATAGTGTAACCAACACAAAATAGACTTCGATTTTCATTGGGTATTTTTCATAATTTCTGGGTATTTATTGGCAATAGGTAGCGGGTACATAGTATTTCATCTCAAGGGGTTTTCAGGTAGAATTTTGTTTCATTTTAGGTTAAAGTGTTTGAAATTATTTTAGGCCAAAAAACATCTGAAGAACCCTTACCGAAAAACTTCTAATAGGCAAGTGACAATCTTAACCTTTCTTTTTGTTGGGTATACTATTGTGTTTGTCCATTTAATTTCAATTTTGTTCATTTAATAAAATACCAAGTTAAATACCCGTTAAATAATTATAACTGTCTTAGATATATAGTTTTTGACATTTCAGAAATAGATTAAATCTCATATTATATCATACTTAATAATGAATAATGTATTATATTATTAAGTAACTATTATTTGTTTATAATATATTTTTTACATTTTAGTACAGTACATTTAAACAAATAAATTCCATTAGACTAGGAAGTATTAAATCAATATTTTTATATCATTAACTAATCCATTGTTACTATGTTATGAAAAATGTTACAGCTTTCAGTCAGGTCCATTATCTTAAAAAAAATTAAAACAAAAAATTAGTTTATTTAATTAGAATAAAGTTTTGTTTAAGAATTTCATGTTCTTCATTGTATCCAAAATAGTAAATAAATAATCAAATAATTATATCAAATGTATAATATTATTAAAACAGCTGCTTAATGTATTCATTTATTCATTTTTAATAATAATTTATTATATATATGTATTTAACCTTTAGTATATATTTTGGAATATTTCTATATGCCAAGTTTGTAAAAGGTCCGCCAATCATCACAAAGTTTGAATTTAGATCAAAATATATTAATTATTATTATGAATTAACATAACATTTGTTGTTCTGTAGTTTAATTCAGATTCTGATGTAAAATTATTATAAATTAATTATGATTTCAGACGAAACTTGCAACAAACAAACACAAATTATCGTTTAGTAATGATAAAACTCCAAGGTCTTCAATAAGATTTAGTCTACCTTGTAATGCTGACACTACACCTGAAAGGTATGTTTTTGATTTTGCCTGTTTATTATTTTTTAGTATCTATTATACTTATGAAAAATATTTAATTACTTGAAAAATGTATACTAAATATTGTTTCAAAACATTGAGTTAATATTTTTATGTTTGCAATCATAAAATGTATTAAGATCTTGAGAAATTGTGAACATCACAATACTGAATGATTTTTGTATAATTGAACACTCATTATTTCAAAAAGTTTTAAGGTCGATGAAAAAAAAAAATGAACATTGCTTCTAGTTGTTTAAAAAATAAATTATATAAATGACCTTAAACATTTTTTAAGTTTTTACACATCCTAAACTCATTTATTATACATAATAATACTCAGAAAAATATTCTGCTTTCAACGATGAAGGTTAAACTGCTGTAATTCAAAAAAAGTAAAAACTTAAAAAAATAATGATTTAAAAAATTGTCTTAACTTAATCATCAATCAATTATTTTTTAATCATATCATAAATTATTATTTTTTAGAGTTGATCCTGAAGACGTGGTTAATGTGCAACATACTGATAATCCTGAAAATGAAAGCTTTTACAGTGTTGATAGCAGTGATGCCAATGATTTACCAAATCAAATTTCTGAAGAAAAACCATTAACTTCCCAGGAGTCACTCGAAGATAGTTCTAAATTGAATAAGAGTGATGAATATGAAAAAATGGATATTTCTGAGGATAATTCATGTTCTGGAAATGAACAAATTGAAATAGATGATATGTCTAAAAATGAAACCAAAGAAGAAAATATGATTTCAATTCCATCAGATGAGGACTGTATTATGTTAACATCTGATGATGAGGATGAGGATGTTGAACTAATTGAAGTATCAAAATTATCACCAAAAAATACAAGTTTGTCTTTGAAAGAAGACAACACTCAACTTTTGACTCCAAAATCATATCCAATAGATATGAAGAAAAACTTAAATCCGCATTATGCTACCTTGATTCCTTTAGATACCAATAATTACACTCCAATTCCAAATGTCCAAGAAGATATAAGTAAAACCGAAAAACCACTTATTAATAAAGTTTCTATTGACTGTAGACTGGACACAAACTCCAATGACCGGCTCCCAGTAAAAAAAATGAATGATGATATTGAGTTAATCTTGTTGGATTCAGATGAGGATGAAAGTGACGTTTTATCTGCAGGTTCATCAGATGGTGGCAGTATTGAAGAATCAGATGGCAGTATTGAATCAGAGGGCAGTATTATGTCAGAAGACAGTGATTTAGAAAACACAAGATATGGTAGATTTAAATCTCAAGAGAGACAAGGTGGTGAAGATAGTAATGATGAGGAACTTGGAGAATATATTGAAGAAGAAGATGATGATGATGATGATGATGATATTGGAGAAGATGAAATCGAAGAGGAGATTGGAGAATGTGAAATTGAAGAAGACGAAATTGGAGATAGCGAAATTGAAGAAGACTGTGAAGAAGAAGTTGAAGAGTTAGACATATCCGAACAGTATGAAGGAGACTCTGAAGAATCTGAAATAGAAGTAACCCCTAAACAAAGTGAAAACATATGGCGAAGAGAAGATGAAAATGATTTAGATCTACATAGTGAAGGAAGTGAAGAAAGTAATTTGGAACAACCTTGCATGGCCAGCTTAGAACAACAAAATGTTAAATTTGATGAAAATGACAAAAAGAAAAATCTAGAAACCTGCCGCTCAACATATATTGGATCTGGAAATAAGGATAAAAAATATGATAATGATGAGGATAACTCAGAACTTGTTATATATAATAATTTAGAAGATCAAGCAGACTTAAAATGTGTTGAGAATAAAGAAGAATATCATGCAGAAAGTTTCGCAGACAAATCATATGATGAAAATGAAGACAATTTGGAAGACCCAGATGATGTAAGTGATGAAAACCTTTCAGAGGAATCAGATATCATAATTGATGATGAAAGTGACGATAATACTTCAGAAGAACCAGTTGTTGTACTTGATAGTGAAAATGAAGACAATTTAGAAGTACAAAATGCCATGCTTGATGATGCAAATGAAGAACCAAATAGCATACTTGTTGGCGACAATGATGACAATTTAGAAGTACCCAATGTCATAATTAATGATGATACAAGTGGAAAAAACAGTGACGAAGAAATACATTCCATACTTGATGATGAAAGTGAAGTAAGCAGTTCAGAGGAACCCGGTGTGTTACTGGTTGTGGGAAATGAAGAAAACAGTTCAGATGAACCAGGTGTCTTACTGAATGTTGGAAGTGAAGAAAAAAGTTCAGAGGAACCAAGTGTCTTACTGGATGTTGCAAGCGAAGAAAACAATTCAGAAGTACTTGATGATGCAATTGAACAAAACAGTTCTGAAGTGGCAAATGTCATACTCTATGATGAAAGTGCTGCAAATAATTTGATATTGTTAACAACTCTCAAAAATGAGAAATTATCAGAAAAGAATGAATTAGTTGACAATGATAAAATAGTATATCCCATTGATTCACAATCCAGTTCATTAGAAAATCTTACTCCTATTTTGTATGACGTCAGTGAAGAATCTCATTCAAATGAGAACAATCAGATATGTGATGAAGAAAATGAAAATGCTCATAGTATTATAATCGAAGATGACAACACGAATGATTTATGTGTGAAAAAAGACAATGATAATGTTATTGAAGTAGTTGAAAATACAGATAAAGTAAGTGAGCCTATTAATCTTGATGACATTGAACACAATAAAGATGATGTATGTATTGACCAGAATGAAGAGTATATGTCTCTTAATAATGATAATTCTTTTGAAATGTCAAGAAGCGAATCTAATCCCATACCTGATGATGGTTTTAATCATCTTACAATGACTGGAGTTGAAGCAGATCAGCTAGAAATGGATGTTAATGAATCTTCTCCGTTTATGTTTGGGGAATCATTTTTTGGCCAACAAGAAATTCCCGAGAAGAAGCCTATGCTTCTGTTTGGCCATTTATATAGTTTTGAAAATGAACAATTAGATAATGTAGATGTACAAGCCAATAAACTTGAAACACAAGAGTCAGTTGCAGTTGAGAATGAAGTTGATATTACTAATAAAGAAACAGAAGTTGAAATACAGGGTGAAATTCAAGATATATTAGAGCTAGAATCGTTACCTGAAAGTAATCCAGACGACAATTTTGAAACACAGAACAATGCAGATTCTAATAATTTACAACCACAGTTAAAAGAATTTAACGAAACACTGAATGACAATGGACAAACTATGTTAAGTGATTCCCATCTTCAAAAACCCATTTATTTTGGAAACATTGATTCCGTGGAAGTATTTGAAAAGAAAGAGCAAACTCCATGTACAAGTATAGATTTATCAAAAAAATCTCTTGAACTGGAAAAAAAAGATTTGTCGAGTTATGAATGTTGTGACTTACTTACGATCAAACAAACTAACCCATCCTCACCAAATGAATCAGAAGGACAAATTTATAAAACAGATAAGATTCTATCTAATACAGTTGATACACATTCTGTAAATACGATGGAATCTGATGTATCATCTTGTGTCATTGTAGATGAAAAAACTTCTCCAATATCCCAAGGAAGCATTACAACTGAACCAATTGACATCATCAATAAACAGGATGCTGATGAAGTTCATTCTCAATGTGATAATGATCAGTTAATAGAAAACCAAAATATCAATACTAGCTCAAATAATGAAGAAATAGAATCACATCAACTAGTCGAGTTGAACAAACAGGATGCTGAAGAAGTTCATTCTAATTGTGCTACATCTATTGTGTCTTGTTCATCAAACATTGATCAATTTAATGATTTCAGTGATAATGATAATTTATTAAAAAAACAAAATATTAATGAAAACATTAATACTACCTTAAATAATGAAGAAATAGAATCACATCAACTAATCACGTCTGTACAAAAATTAATTGAATTGGATACAACTACAGTTAAAACTGTTGATCTACAATTCCCAGATGCTTCTGGTAGTATTCAAAAGGTTGCAAATGAAAATAAAACAAATTTAGTTGAAAATCTTGCAGAATTAGATAAAAGTCATAAAAAAAGCACCCTGGATATTCCACAAATTGAAAACTATAGTCTGCGTTCATCTTCTAGAAAAAGTATTTCCAAAACAAAAGATTGTTTATTGGGTGTTCCTTCCACAACAGAACAAATATTAACTCGTAACAAAAAGAAATTGTTATCTGATCCAATTCAAGAAAATAAAACAAGTATGTCATTTGAAATTGATGAAATAAAAAAAGCCAAATCGATTCCACCAGTAGACACTAATACAATAACAACAAGATCGAGAGCTAAAAGTGAACCCAAACAAGTACAATTAGAAACCATTTCTTCAAATATTTTCCGTAGTTCGGGAATGGTTGAAGATAACAGTAGACAAGTAAGGGTGTCATTATCGAGAAAAAGATCAAAAAGCCAAGAAAACATTCCATTGATAAAACGTAGAAGTGGGCGATCAAAATCTTTAGCTCCTATAGAAGAATCAGAAGTTACTAATAGAAAAACTGTGTTTGGCTTAGAGAAAATACCTGAAGAAGAAACTTCAAATTTAGATTCAAATATCATAAAAACTGAACATACAACATTAAAAAGAAAATCAAAATTCAATTTCTTATCTAATTCCTCAAAAAAAATAGAACACGACAATATAAGCCTTAAGTGTCAACAAGATATAAAAATAAGAACTCCACGAAGATCTAAATCCCTCCAACCAGACCCTGTCTTAACATTTTCTGTTGTGAAAACAAAACCAAAACGAAGTTCAAGTGTAAATATATTGATTTCAGATGATGAAACTTCTACCGATAAAGACGATCTGATGGGAGTTTTAAAAAAAGCATTAAATTCGTCAGAAAAAATGAGAAAACGCTCGGTATCAGAGTCGCTGAAGAGCAGAAAAAAACAAAAAATCCAAAATCATGTTGAGGAAGAAAAAAAAGTAGTCGCTGAATCTAAATATAATTCTAATGCGTTTAATCAAAGTAATCAAAATTCTAATTCCTCTTATTCCTCTGAACAATTATCACCAATTGCTGGGAACATTTCTCAGCATATGTTGTATACTCCAGCTAAAAAACGAACCAAAATACGTATGGTTAACATGGATTCTGAAAATGAAGGTTCTTCTTCGGATGAATCAACAGATTCTCATCGCATTATGACAAGATCAATGATTCAAAATTCTAGCATTGTAGAATTAGATCCTATTCACAGTGCGAAGAGTGAAATCAAACCATCAGTTAAATCAAAAGTACCCATTAACAGGAGTAGAAGATCATCTGTTAGCAGCATACCTGAAATGAGAACTACAAGGAAATCAGCTTCATCTGTCTTTGAAAAGGATGAAGCATTATTGCCTAAGCGCAAAACCAAAAATATTAAGGTAAGTGTTTCTAAGGATGTCAATATTTGTTATTTGTTAAATTAAGTTAATATTTGCAAAAATAGTAGTTTTTTTTTAATGTGGCCTCAGATAGTGGGTTTCTTAATATGAAATAGTAAGGGATACTCATTTTACTATCTACTATTTTAGCTACTTACAAATCTTAACATTGTAATTTTTAAGAATCAACAACTCTAATAAACAATTAACTATCCATTATTCCAACATTCAGATATTTAAAGTTTTTATATTTTTATTTAAGGAAACAATTGTTCATGCGCCGATAGAACCATTAATTGAAGCACCTTCTACTTCAGAAAGACGTATGACACGTTTTCAACAATCAATATTAGATAAATCATTACAATCCACATCTGTTATTGGGTAAGAAAGTTTGTTTGTTCAACTATCCAAATAAAATTGTATACTAACTAATAAAATAAAAGTGAAAATTGTTAGTTACCTAATAAGGCTGTAAATGTTATATAACCTTAATGTTTTACGGTACCTGTATGTTTCAACTCGTTACTAAACTAAGTAATACTTGATGACTAATATAATACTATCTATCTTTATTCATAATTAAAAACAAACATTTTTAACTCGTAGTAATCATATTATTTTAATCAAAGCCCATATTTTTAACGATTTTAACCTTTTTAGACAGGATTTAAAGAATGTTTCTCCCAAAGAATTTACCTAAAATGTGGCTTTTATAATGATAGTCGAGGAATAAACTGAGGCAATTATTAGTACAAATATAACCTTCTAATTGAAGTAGGTACACAATTTTTAACAATTCTATTCACTAGAAATTGTATTTTTAATATAATAATTTATCTTTAGTATCAAGTTTAAAGAAATTTCAATCAGTAATGAGTGCGCTTTAAATTTTAAATCTCACTTTTTCAAGTATGGAACCTACATTCCACAATATAGATTTACTTATAGATAACTTAAATATATTATATTGATTATATATTCATACATATAACTTACTTATACTATTAATATTGTAGATTACTTGAAATATATTTGTCTTATTACATTTTTCAGACAAGACACGACAACTAATAAAATCACTGTGCCAAAACCAGAAAAGAGAAAAAATCTGAAAAAAAACAAATCTAAAAAAATCTAATAATTACACTAATATATTAGCAAATATCTCAAGATTTATTCTAAATGTTAGTAAGAATAAATCTTTATTTATTATCAATAATTAATTAAATAGTAAAGCAGAACCTTAAACTTGAATTCTGGCATATGTTCTTATTATTCAAATACATATTAAAAATATAAATGTTAACATTTCCCCTTAATGTGATCTTACTGCAGTGAGATAAAAAATTAAACCAATTGTATAATTTCAAAAATTGACTTTGAATTTTATTATTATATTTATAATTATGTATGTTTGGTAAAAAAATAAATACAACTTTTTAGTATCATTGTCTAATTTAATCATTTTTTTTTTTTGTAAATTATAGTTATACTTTGATTTTGTTAACTGTTCACATCTCCATTCTTACTTGTTTTTTTAAGAACAAAATTGAATCAAGTTATTAAATATTATTTATTGTTTATAATTACAATTTTAACAATACTTTCCCAAAAGTTATTAATTAACCTGTTACAATGATATAGTGTGTATTCAAATATTCTTGTAGTTACAATGATATTATTTAATTTGTTTAAATAGTGAATGTTAATAATCGGGATGTATTTATGTTTAAAATGAATTATAATATAAATTAGATTATCCTTATATAAAATCTAAAACTCTGAAATAATGATACAATTTTGTGTTACATGATTTTGAAATTCAGTACTCAAAATGTACTGAATGTGTGTTATTCTTATTAATTATTATAATTGTATAATATTATAGCATATATTTACCAACTGATTATTAAATAAATGAGCAGATAAAGCAAAAATGTATACAACGTGAATTATTAATAAAACATGAATTTCAATTTATTACTATGAGTTTCAACTTCATATGTCCATGATGTAATTATTAAACATTTGATGTTCACTTTTAATTGACTAATTATTTTATTTTATTTTTAACTAATAAAGTAAATTTAAGTATAGTATTGTAGGCTGCAGTATTTATAAAAAAGCATAGGTGACCTAATTAGCAACAATTTTTAAAGAATAATTTTGATTTAAAATTTAGTTTTAGTGATATTTTCACAGTAATTAAAACATCATTATTTGTTTTATCAATTTAAAAAAGAATCTAAAATATAAGGCTATAACTGTTATTATACTATCTTATTTTACATTATAATTTGCATTTAAATAAATATTATTTTACCATAAAAATTATGGATTGTCGATTTTGGTTAAATTACTTCACTTAGCGAAATACCCATAAGTTAATAAGATTTTGCCGTAAACTGAGGAACTCTATAATCTAGATATACCTTTATGTAGAGCTTTATTTTTTTTGGTTAATTTTTTCCTAGGCAAAATGTGATTGAACAACTTGAGTTGTATAAAAAAAAGTTTTCCTTATGATAAAATATAATTTTTTACATAATTCAGTTAATATTCAAGAGAAAATACATAATTTATTTTGAATTTTATGTTTAAATAGTTACCTATTTAATAAGCGTTATTTATCATTGTTTTGTGTTAGTATTCCAACGTTACACAATATGTACATATGGTGGATGATAAGAGGGGCAGCAGGGCCTCACTTGGAGATTTGATATTTACAAAAAAATTATAATAAATAGAACTTTTTTTATAAGACCTTCAGAATTCAACACCGTATCCGCCACTGTATGTATATAATAGGTATTTGTTATTGTCATTTAAGTTTTGATTGTCAACTGTTATCTGTTGAGTTTGCCTTAGTGCACAATAATAAACCTCAACAATTGTAAAAAAAATTTGAATTTTATTTTTAATATAATTTTTTTGTTATAAAAAAAAGCTGTATAACAGACAATTGTGTATTTTAGAGAATAAAACAGTTTATTTTTGTTTGAAAACAAAATTATCCATATGCTTTATTATATAGTTGATAACCTACCCTAACTTTAATACAACACAATAATTAGGTATTTATTGTTTATTTGTGTACATTAATATGATGTATATTATTTTTTCTGATTTATATTTCTAAATAAAATAAATTATTTTATTAATGCATCTTAAAAATATTTTATAAACATAGTCAAAGGTAGATTTTTTTATTTAAAAATAATTACTATACCTATGTATATTACTACCTATGTTATCTGTGTTGATTGATAAACTTTATTGAAAATAAAATTTTAATAGGTTAACTGCTACGTCATTTTTCAGTACATTGCCAAAAGCGCCACGTGTACCATTTTTGGTACACTTGTTGTTTTTCCAATAAGTTTTTGTGTGCCAGTAGTGGTACACGGGAGTCTTTGCCAAAAAGTGTTAAGTGTACCTATTATAGTACACGTAAATACGATTTTAACACAGGAAAATATTTCGTAGCCCACCAGACAAACAAATTTTCGACCAGCCCATAGATATCTTATGAATTCATTTTTTAAGGTAAAAAAAATAAAAAAAAACAATTTTAATTTTAATTTTAAATAATGTATGTATTCTAATAATATTATAATTATAATTTAATTATATTACATTTTATAATATACATTATTTACTATTATTCAATAGGTATTATTTGTATACAAGTCTAAAAATATACTTTTTCCCAACAATCGTATTTTACAATTTATAATACAAAATCATTATCAGTTATGAAAAATTGAAAACGCACTCAACGAGTGGTCAAAAATAGTGTTATTGACAGATACTATTCAAGGATATTACCTTAGTAACGAAATTATAATTAATTATCGAATTATATTTAGTTCTGACTTTCCCAGGGGGCTACGTGTACCATATTTGGTACACGATTGAAAATCATTAATTTCGATATAAAAACACATTATTTAATCACATAATAAACTAAAATAAAAATATCAAACTTTTTCATAAAGTTTTAGGTCCATAGCAAATAAGGTATGTTCGCTACTTTTTGGATTAGCAAGAATGGCTAATCAACCATGTACCAAAAATGGTACACATAGCGGTTAACCTGTTAAAAAAACTTATAAATAGTATAAACAAAAGTTTTAACAATTAGATGACCACAGGTCACTTACTCCATTTTGATACTTCAAATTACCCTAAACTTATAAAGAAAAAAAAAAAAGATGTTTTTTTTTTTGACATTATGTAATGTATGTAATTGAAAGGACCAGTTATTATTGAACACCTGTTTGAAGACTGATAATATTTCTGAACTGAAATTGCAATGTTATTAATGTCATCAATTCAGCAACTAAGTGAATTACCATTTTTGAATTTTCATAATTTCTTCAACTTATTAATACTATTTAATAGGTATATAAAGTAGATAATTTGTTCGCATTTCTTGAATCTAAAAATATTTTTTATTGTTTTTATTCTCAACATTTTTCAAACCATTCAAATATTTTCTCTTAAGAAAACTTAATTGTATACTTTTAGAAGAATCAAGAGAATATTTATAGGCTTTTTGTGTAACCCTAAAAAGAAATCTTAGATACTGTTTATTTTAACATTTCCTTACATTCAAAATATTTTAACTTCTTTTGAGCTATATCTTGTTTTATATCTAAAATTTTAAAATTTAATAATAGATCTGTCATAAGTTCTTGTAATAGCAGTTAAAAAATTTAAAGATACATAGGCACAATTTTTTATAAAAATTAAAATTCAAAAAGTCTAAAATTATATACCTAACTATGGTTTTTTTTTATAGATATTTTAAGTTCAAATTTGACGAAATTAGATCATTTAAACAAAGAATAAGTGGGCAACGCTCTGGCTCTGCTACACAGTAGGTTACAACTTAGAAGTAGATCACTGTAATGGATGGTGTTAAATTTGAATTTAATGATATAATATTATTGTATACAAAAAATAATTCTGAGCGGTGACAGTTTGTCGGCCTAGGATATATTATATTTATATTGTCATTAGTACTTAGGTACCAGGTAGATTGAAATAATATTATTTGCATATTAACATATTTGTATTTAATAAATAATAAGATAGGGTACTTAAAAACTATGGCGTCGCTAAACATATTTTTTTCTGAGTAGGTCCGATATTTCGATAGAAGGATTACCAATAAATATTTTTCTTAAATAAAAAGTTAACAGAATATTGTTTACCTTTTATACATTTATACGCATATTAAATGCATTCATTTTAAATTGTTAAATAAACACGAAATGTATCAATTTTAAATGTTAAAATAACTTCCAATACTTAGAAATAATAATAGTAACAATAGTATAATAGTATACAATAATAATAATAAAAAATATAGCTTTACCAAAAAAATTAAAGTGAAAACTCCAATTTTCGTTTTTTATTGACCCTAACTCTTCTTTTACAGCAGATGGATCATCAATTTTCCACTTATTTCTCTCTAAATATAAAACAAAGTTAAATTAGTTAGTCTGCGCCCTGTGGCTTATTATCGTTGATCGTCGATAGTTTTTAGACGAAATAAGCAAAAATAAGAGTGAAAAATAATAATTACTACTGGGTCTTCTAAAATATAATAATCTTAACTTTAAATTGTATAGAAGTCAATTTGCTCCAATTTTTAAACTAACGGAACTAAACGCTATCTGCCGAGAGTACAATTTGGTATGTTACGCACTTGTAAGACAGAGACAACACATGCAGTTATGACGTCCTCTTAAGAAACACCTGATTATACAAGGCTGTTATGAAACACAAGGTAAAATTATAACGGAAGTACCTGTCTAATTGCAGATTCATTTTTTTTGGAAATAATGTTCAGGGTAAAAAAGAGAACTAGAAAATGATGAAAATGATAAGAATTTATGTAAATATAATTAAAACAATTTGTTTAGTATTATAAATAATTTTAAGAGCCTTTTTCTAGTGCATTTTTAAAAAATAATTCTGTTATGAGTGCATTAAAATATTAAATTATTCTTTTTAAGGTATATTTCTTGTTTTTTACAGCATTATTATCCGTTCCCTAATAATAACAGTATTTAATACATAACATGGTGGTGATTTGAAATAATTCATAATATGGGTCATGCGATAAGACGTATCCAGAAGATTTGAGTCGAGAATATACGGGCTTTAATATATGACTTGGATAGTTGATCAAACTATTATGCATTTCCGTGGAACCGAACAGTAATATTGAACCGCAACACTCAAAATAAAAATATTTGGTTTAGTTTAAATGAAAACAACGTGTTTCGACCGATTTGCAGAACCAATTAAAAGTCGTATTTACATTTTACAGTATAATAATTGTATTACAGTGAAACCTGTATATAACGGACAGTCATAGGACCAAAATAATTGTCCGTTATAGACAGGTGTCCGCTGTAGACAGGTTTCAATGTTTTAAAAATTAAAATGTTTAAGTACATTTTACGTATTGTTTCATATTTTATAATATGTACATATTAGGTATAATCTTTATTAATATTATACATATATCATAATAATTTATTTATTAATATAAGTAAAAATATATATATTATACACATACATTCTACATTATGAATTGAATTTTAATTATTTATTACAATTACAATTATTAATTTTATATTATATACACACAATAACACATTATAAATGTATTATATGTACATACTATTATATTTGTATACATTTATTAAATATTTTTAAAAAAATAATTCTATTGATATTTGTTTTTTGAACTTCGATTTGGGCATTTCCAACTCGTGATGGATAATTAATTCGCTCATATATGAAAATCCTTTTGTTTTTAATTTAAAGCTTTACGCGGCACGGGAGGTGGCATTGCTAAGGAAAAGATGTACAACTCTGACTGCGAACAGTGCGAACCGATAGAAACTGAATAAAAACGTTTGATACTCATGGTTATCATATTTTATACGTATTGCAATTTATATCTGGATATCTTAGACTGTAGAAATTCAATAGACAATTATAGCGTTATCGTAATCGGCGATAATGTAATTACTAATTGGTCGTAATCCATGTTTTCACTGAATGACCCAATTGCGTTCCTTATCGACGCTGTTTCGTAGAATGTATGTATGTTTTTTTGTCCGTTATGAAATTGTTGGATTAAATATTAGTATCCGTGTCCGTAACAGAAGGAGTCCGTAATAGACAGGTCGAAATACATTAGAATGCCTATCTTTTTGCAGGGACCTGGTAATTTTGTCCTTTAAGAGAGGTGTCCGTTATAGACAGGTGTCCGTTAAGTCAGGTTTCACTGTATTTAAAATTTTTAAATACATATAGTCATATAGAGGACACATTCAATACGATGTAAATGTAACCCAAAGTTACGAAAATTAGCTAAAGTTTAAGCTACGCCACTGGCACTGGCCACTGCGACTTTAAAAGTTTCAAGTACCTACAAATAATCTTTTTAAATTACACAACATTACAACAATAAAACTCTAATTATTATTCCTGGTTATTTAATATATAATTTTGTCCAAATTTGAACTTGAAATAACTATACAAAAAACTGCGTTTATAAATTGTTGAAATATTTTGGTCCAGAGTTAACTACTAACATTGAACCTTGTTTTAAATTGTTAACCCTTATCTATAAAAGTTGAAAGTTTTAAACATTTTTAAGTACAAAATAGTTTTTAAATTTTGTTAACAAATGAACTTTGAGTGCTTATAAAAAATAACATTTTATTGACATTTATAGAAAAAATAACTTAAGAAAATTAAAAATTGAAAATTTCCACAAACAGCTCAAAAATATCTTGTCAAAATATTTTGAAAATTTTTGTATAGATAGTGATAAAAATATAAAATAAACAGGTTCCCAATCAGCCATCAGGGTGCCTCGAAATTATTTGAAGTAAATTTTTTATGAAAAAACGACTTCATGAAAAATATAGCAATGTGAGTAATAAAAGAGACTATACTATAAAAGTTGTTATGTTTCACTTAACTTGTACATAGTAATACGATGTTCAATCTATATAAATTTTCATACTGGTTCGAGTTCAACCTCTTCGATCTGGAATTGAGTGTAATGTTTAAAGTTATCACTCTACCACTTATTTGAGGTGAGTATATACAGAGTATACAGTATAGTAGGTATATAGCATAACTAAGCATGCTGTGACAACATTTTACTGAGAAATATGATAAATTTTTTATTATTATTTATTCATTTTGAATTAATATCTTATGAATTTCAAGATATGGCTATGAGTAGTTTTTTCGGGGGGGGGTAAGCGCCTAATCTCTCTAGCCCCTCCAAGTTGCGCTTATGGAAGACACTGTACTAGCGCCTTTATGATTGTAAGTGTTTGGCTTCATTAGTTTAAAAATTAGAGTGAATCAACCTATTGTGTTCGCATGACAGAATTAACGACACTACGACAGTGCAGTTGTTTCTGAGAGTTATGAGCATTTTTAACTAGCGCTATTTTATATTAAACGCAAAACTCTCTAAAAAATTAATCATCTTAAAAAACTGACACACGACACAGGTAAATAGATATGGTCTCATTGTTTCATAATAGGTTTCCAATCGTTGATTTGCTCTACCTTTTAAAATAACAAATCTCAACTGCTCACCGTAAAGTATAGCAAATTTCGCACTTGTAAAGTAGAGACAGCAAATGTGGGTGTAGTGTATTCTTATGCCCCACATTTGATCAAAAAGTATGTAAACCAAAGTAAATTTGCTCAATTCATACTATCAGTGGCGCACAGTGGCGTATTTTGTATGTTTTTTGGTGTGGTGTCCAGATAATATAGATATATACTTATTTGTTAATTGGTTGCAATATTTCTCTGTTTTACATATACTACCACATAGTTCATAATATACTCTTCAAATATTGTAATGAAACATTTTTTATTTATTTAATTAAAAGTAGTAATTTTTATGTAACTTAAATCATACATCTATAAAATACATACTGTAAACATAATTTTAATTTAAAAATAAAAATAAAAGCAAATAATAATTTTTAAAATAAAAAATAATAAATACACTTTAAAGTATTATATAAATTAATTTAAATAATAAATTCAAGACTAAGAATATGACAATATTACTATTTCAATGTATATTTTATTTGTTTCTTAGACGACGATTAAATGAAAAATGATTCAAATTCAATTGATAAAAAATAATGTTTTAAAATAAAATGTACATGGATATTTAAGATCCAACGTATTCATATATTTAATAAAAAACATCATTGTAATATATTAATACCTAAATAAACACAACACAAATTGCGGCTGGAAAAACAATTAACGAAGACACATGAAGGCACGGGCCGCAAGATAAATATATAAATTGCATGTATACTGTAATAGGATAATAATAACATAATATTATTTAAACATATTAATATATATTACTATACTAGTACCTATATAGTTATATCATCATCGGTCACAATAATTTAATAATTATTACTATATATTTTGTTTGTTACATTCGATACAGTGGTGCTATAAGAATAACAGTTTTATAAATAATTAAAAATATAATAGGATAATAAGTACATTATTTAAAACTAAATTTATTTTATTTTCGAATTAGTGTCTTCAACAGCAGTTTTCCTGGTAGGAAAGTGAATCTAGTTGGTGTATACGGGAAGTCAAAATTTAAAATTGCCAATAATTTTCAAAATCAACAGGAAAAACACACAAAAAATTAAGGAAACACGGGCATTTTTACGCAAAAACCAGTTTTTGAAAAAAACTATTTTGGTTTTTTAGTGAAACTCTAAAAAAATTACCGTAAATACATGAAATTTTCACTGAATATTTGTGTTAGCATTTTCTATACACCATACAATTTTCAAAATATTTTGACTTGTGTTGAACTATTTTAGGCATAAGAAATTTTCGATTATTCTTTATTTATTTTAAACTAATGCCGATCAAAAATTGTAAATATAATACAACGTTCCTCGTAGGTTGTTAACAGTGCAAATTTAAAAAAAAGTTGAGCTTAAATCCACGATAATTTTTATGAGAGTTTAAACTTAGAATTTTGACAACATTTGTAAAAATCACGAAGATAAGCAAATTATATTTGGTTAGAAATTCATAAAAAATTTTCTTTTTATATATAAGATTTTAAATTGAAATACAAGATACCTTATAAGCTTGTCTACCTTTCAAAAAAAAAAAGTGTACTGGAAAGTCAAATCAAATTTTTATGAGTCTTTGAAGTTGAAATTTTTACAACATTGGATATTCACTCGATTTCTCTTGTAATGACTTTCCTATTTTGTTAAAATTCAAAAACAAATTACTGTACGTACTTAAAAACTACACCACACGTTTATTTTATCAATGCATATACTTGAACAATTTTTCAAAATATTTTGACTCATTGTAAGTCGTCGACAGACATTTTCATTTTTCATTTTTTTTCTATAAATGTCAATACAATTTTATTGGTTAGGTCAAAAAGCATGAAAATTTAATACGAGACTCTTGATATATTGTTACGGAAGCAGTTGAAAAATATTAAAAATATAAAGTCACAATTTTTTTTATAAGCATTTTAAGTTCAAAATTTGACAATATTTATCAAATTGAAAATTGAAAATGATTTTGTAGTTAAAAATTTATAAAATTTTCAATTTTCATAGCTAAGGATTGAACATTTAGAACAAGGTTCCACTTAAGCAGTTGTATCCGTAACTAAAAAATCTAAAAAATATGTAGAACAGTTATTTTTTACAGACATTTTAAGTTCAAATTTGTACAAAATTGCACATTAATACAAAGAATAACGATTAACGACTTTTGTCATTTTGTTGTAATTCAGTTCCAAAACAGCCCAATTTTACAAAAGTATATTTTATATTTTTCCAGTATCACTGATAATTTAAGAATAATATTTATTTAACTTACCGTCTACTATGTTAACAATAAGTATTAACAATATAAAATATAGTATACTGACACATCGTCTCCGCCCAGAATCGTTTTTCGTATACAATGATATGATATTATTGAATTCAAATTTAATACCAATATATACCATCCATTTATTGGACAGACACCTAATGTACAGCAGAGCGAAATTTACTCACCAACTTTTTTTTTCTACGATACGCTACACTCATTCATCTTATAAAATTCACATGCTAGTATGCTACAAATATACAAAATACATATTATAAAAACTTCATTATTACGGTCGATCTACTTCAAATTTCAAGTAGGGGTGTGATTTATAATAACATAATTTCAACAACATAGTCATAAATTTATAAATTTATTTTAAATTTATATATCAATCAAAATAAAGATTGCTGTACATTATTTGCAATATTATAACGAATTTTAATTGTTACCTTTTATTAGTTTTAGCATAGGTACTCAATTACTAATTAGTATATTCTCGGTTTTAAGCTAATTTGACCTTTCCCTTTCAATGTTCATTAAAGTAAACGAAGATTATTGTAATAAAAACAAGCGGATAGCGATTATGTGTAAACAATATATAAATGCATTTATAATTCAGATAAGCGCACTAAATGGTCTCAGGGAAAGACCCAATTAGCCGAGTTTAAATCAATAAAAATAAATTCTTTAATCTAATATAATATAAACACGTCATGTCAAATATTTTGACGTGGGTTTATCGCCTATTACTGACACTGGGCGTTTAGTAAAAACATTATAAACTATAGAGAATATTACATTATTATGAAGTAGGTACCTAAGTATACATTTAGTATATACCATCGCGATTATGTGATAGCAATAATAAAACAGTGTAATAATAATTCCTAATATTTTATGGTCAAAATTATACATTTATTTCTGTAATATCAGCGATAATTTATTTGTATAATTAATATGGCAGTCTCATAATATATAATATTATGTAAATATAAAAAAAAAATACAAACCGTACACATTTACAATTAATGTAATGTAAGCATTTTAAAATTGTATGTCCTAGATTTTTTTTTTGAGGGGGGGGGGGGGGTTAANTGTCACTTTGACGTGACGTGTCTTACTACTCCGTACTCGTACTAATGTCAGTCGTGTATTGTGTGTACGGTATACCATGATACAAAATTCAGTGACGCTAAGTCTTGTACATTTAAGTGAAGCGAAATAAAATTAATTTCACACCCACCCACCTACCGGCTACCACAAATCACAATAATTTTAGTTTGAATAGTTTGATACATATTTCAATTTTTGTGTCTCAATATCAAACGACCTGCCACACGACCGACCCACCTACCAAAATACAAAAACGTGGAGGAGTCGCTACACTTGACCTACGATATAAATCTTTGTTTTTTTTTTTTTTTAAATGTCCCCAATGAATTTTGGCTTTTGAGTTAATTTTGATTCGTCATTCACCATATCTCCAGTCGGATTTTCGCTATTAATATTTAACACCCGTATAAAAGGATGGCAATGTCCCACTAACTTTGAAAATCTATGATTCCACCCCTCAGTCTCGTCACCTTCGTTTAAGGGGATTACATACCGACTGTTTTTAAGGAGTTGAAAATAGACAATTTTTAGACAATCTGTATAGTACGTGCGTGCAAGGCGTGTATGTGTAGTAAACTAGTAAATAATCATTAGTGTGAGTGACTTCCCTGTACCGCGGCCCGTCTATCGATCCACCACCGATTACCGACGTGCAGCGTGTTGCGTCTAATGTTATTTTTATTGTTCTTATCGATACGGGCGCTCTAATGATTATTTAAAACTGAATGTGCCGGTCTATTATCGTTATTACTTATTTTACTTTTACGTATTGTCATATTGGTCATATTAATTATCAATAATTAATATTTATAAATTATTTATTATAATATTAAAAAACTCACAAATTAACGTAATTAATTATAATAAAATGAAATTAAAGTGAAAAAATAATAATATAAAATATAGAAATATTTTTTTGTCAAAGGTTCATTCTGTATTTCTGTACTTCACACTTCAAAGTATTTTAAACCTATTTTTACTTCTGTATCAAATCCATAAGGTTTTGATAAAAAAATTTTTTGGAACACTGAATTCTTCGTCTCCTATAATTTTATTAAAAATTATCATGAGATTATAATATATATATTTATATTTTGTTGTACAATTTACAATGCAAAATTATTATGTTTACATATTATTATGTATTTGTATTGACGATTTTTATAATATAAATATTAATAATAATTTAAATATAAATACGAAAATGTATTTTGTTATTACTTATTTATAATAATTTGGTTTTAAATTATTTTAATTTATTATTAAAATTTAAACTTTTTTTTTACGTTGTTCATTAATTTTACGTTCGATCTTTTTCCGTTTCGCTTCCAGTATATTGATTGGATTTCGAATAGGCATTGGTCTTGGGTGTCTTGGATCTACTAATTCCGGTAATATACAATTGGTATAAAAATCATTTAGTTTAGGAAACATTTTTGTCTGCCACAATTCACAAAGTATCATCTCTTTCAAATTTATTCATACATATTGATTCCTTTTCTAGTCCAACAAGCTATAATTCCATATTTTCGCTTAGTAATGTGTAACTGACCATGAACTTGGTAGTAGTATTTGTGATTTCTATCCATGTCCGTAATTTCTTTATTTTTGTTAGTTTTCCAAAAATTAATTTTTTTTTGAATAATTGCTTCATCGGGATCTATATTTTCTGCCGAATACGGACATTTTATCTCGACTAAAGTGTCTGCCCCAATTAATCCATCAGGAGTAGCTCCTAAGAAAACATCATTAGAATCAATAAATAATCCACAATCGTTAATTTTAAAGTTTAATGCTAATTCTAAAACTCGTTTGGCTTGATATTCGTGTTCCCTACCATATTCCAAGGCCTTGGTATCGAGATTTGGAAAGTAGAGTAGACTTTTTAATACTCCTTCGCATCCAGTGTCCGGGCGTAATGCAATAATTCTTCCAAAGTTTGAGGCTGTCGATTATCTGACGGCGAGCTAGACAAGCGTTGCGCACTCGCATGCACATGTCACATTATGTCTAACAACGAATCTTTTTCATGGTGAAATATTGTAAATTATAGACCTAAACGAATTCCAACATAACTACTTGAGTTTTACACCGATAATAATTTTGAAAACAAATATTGTTTTGTTGTTCAATCAACTTTGAATCCTTCGAGCCACATTTTTAATTAGTTATGCTTAAAAAGAAGAAACCTCACTTGAAATTTAGAAAAAAAATCTTGTATTCTTAAAAATTTAAATGAACATAAATAGTTCAAAAAACATTTTTTTAATATACTGTTTCGAAGGATTCGAAATAGACTTCATAACAAATTCAAATATGTTTTCAAAATTATTATAGGATTAAAACTCAAGTTAGTACGCTGGAACGCGTATAGGTCTATTTTACTCTAAAAAGCGATAGTGTGGAATCCCCTTAATGTAATATTTCAGTTTTTATCCGTGTAGTTTTACCGAAATAACAATATCTAATGAACCGTTGTGGCCGAAATTCAGAAATCACCGAGACAGCAACCGGTTCTCCGAACAGTCATTATAAATTATAATAAATTATTAAAATACAAACATACAGTCGATAGTTTTTATAATATTTTCATCGTATATTAATATAAACTTAATAATATGATATTACAATTATATTAGATTATAATATTACAATAATAATTTTATTAATGATAATATGATTTACGAATATTGATAATACATAAGTGCCGCGCGTTTCGCGGTGAAGTAACGCTCGGCTCGAGATTGTATCACATTATTATCGCTAATAATTCGCTATACTACCCATCTAATAATATAATAATAATACAGTCGTGGACACAGATTTCTATGTAGAAGTGTAGTATAGAAGTCAATGTCGGTGAATTAAATCGACCGTCGCCGGACTTATAAGACATACTTATAGGTATGCAGCAGTGCGGACTGAAGTCTACGTCTCTGCGAGAGTCGAATTAGTATTATTCTGTAAACACCAAGCCGCTTTCGAAGGTTTGGGTATGCTTGTGTGGAGGGGAAATCAGCAATCGTGTAAAGGTATCGAGCGTTAATGCACCGTACAAGTATAAACTACGAATTGAGATATCAATGATATTATAAACTATTATGGTATAAACTATAATAATATTATGATGAATACAGATACGTAGCAATCGATTGGTTCTCGCCGATAAACACCGAAAAAACACACACCTACCGAAAATACCCAGCACCCCGTCACCCACCCGACTATGTAGGTTGGTGTCCAGTCCGTTACACTGCACTACAGGTAGTTAGTGTGTGGAGGTATGCAGTAGAATACATACAGAGCGTTCGAAAAGTTTTGAAACGATCATCAAACTAATCAGGATTCACGACTGACAATAATATGAGGTGATTAATATTAATATTTCACCCAATAAATGTGCAGCAGTATAGTCTGTTATTGCTAAACGGTGTGGTAATTAAAGCGTTTTCAAATGTGTCGAACACCGCCAGCTTGCGCCATAACATCGGCTGTTTTCGGCGGTAGAGGTACCTCGCAATAGTGCAAGTGTCGCGCGTGTCCACAACAACACTGCTGCAACGTCCTGTAGGCATCACCCATAGATACAGGAAAGATGGATGCCCGACTTACTCTTGATATAATATTTTGTTCGTTTGGTTTTAGTTAAAACAATTGTCACTTGTTGCGCTAGTAGAGTTTACTATGAGTATTTTATATATGTATTTTTGTTTTGAACAGTCCCTACTCCTAGACCCTAGTACCCATTGAAATTCAGTAAGCGTAGTAACAAACAATTGTCATCGCAGGGAGCCACGTAAGCAGACCAAAATTCGTTTCGAGTCGGGCTTCTATCTTTCCTTTTTCCATGGCCGTAATCGCAGTCGTACCATGCACCGTTTGGTATACTGTTCCTATCTCAAACCGCGAAGCCAGTAACGGTAAGTTGATATCGCGCAGGTTGTGCCGAAATCATATTGATTTTTAACCTCCTATTAATAGGTAGGTCCACGGCACGACGCACCAATCACAATCGATACAGATGACGCCGTGATTAATCGCAGTTGTTATTCGTCACGTCTTCGTCAGTGATGTCACCCTGTCACCCCCGACCGTTGTTGTTTTTTATTTTTTTGGTTATGTCGGTTTCCAACACTGCGCGGCGCATTCTCGTGTTCGTGTGTTATAGCTGGTAGCGTCGCAGTTCGTCTTTCCAACCACGTTTTTGCTCGCGCACGCGAACTCCAGAGTTTCACAAAGTTGCCGATAGATGCTACAACAGCAAGGCGATTCGTTCGGCTTATCGCATTTCCCCGCGTTTTCGGTGTTGTGCTCGTCTCAGTTTTTAATCTAACTTTTTGGTGTTCGGATTACGTGCGTTCGTCAAACACGAGTTCCGACTTCGGGTGACCGCGGACGTCACCTATATAACGGCACGCTTGCGGTTCACTTAATACATTCACGATAAACAGTGCGGGTTTCCGAGATCCCGTCGACCGACCACCATGTCGGATCCGGAGGGAATGTTGAAAGTGTTGGAAACGCATACAATTAAATGCGCTTTGGGACTGGACCGTGATGGATTAAAAGGCGGATTGATAGTCGGCGGTGAGTATGCGTGGTTCACAAACGGCGCCGACCTCGTGCTCTATTCAAAGACCACTGGCTGCGTGGAGTCTTCCAGATCTTTTGGTCAAACAGACAATTCAATGGAGGTAAGCTTTATTAAATGCCTAAGTGTTTCTGAAACACCACTTAAGTGGTATGGTTAACTATAGTGCAAGTGTGTAGCGTATGTGTATATTGCGAGGTATATTGTAATATAAGTATCTTCCGTTGTGGCTCTCAAACGGAGCAAGAACAATCCTAATCGTTGACAGTTCAGTTTTGATTTTTCCCTTAAAAACTGTAGGTACTGACACAATATTCAACTTAAAACAATATAATCATTTTTTTATTAGACTCAATAAGCAATTACTGTAGTACAATATAATAGTTTTTTTTTTTTTATTGAACAAAACATAATATTAACAATCTGTATTTACAAGTTATACAATAAGTAAATGTGATGGAAATTGATTTACAGGAGGGGGAAGTTGCACATTGGCGACACTCCGTGGGAAGCGATTTAAGGAGAGAGTAGGTCCTTACACTAGTTCCTTTTCAGTTGCCTGGGTGGATTACCTGGAATTTGATTGGATGATAGTTGGGTGATTATAGGATTAGAGTGAGTACTGAATGTTTTGTGTGTTTTTTGGAGGTGATTTTGGCAAGGCTGTTTAAGAAACAATATAATAGTTATCAAATATTATATGTGAATTGATTCCTCTCTTATTAAGCAAGCTTGCTACAAGAGGGGGAGGGTCTTCAATTTTAAAGTTTCTTATCTATATATTTATAAAAATCTATTAGTTACAGTTTTATGAACAAATAGTAACCAACTTTTACTTTTATTTGGAGTAGGTACCTAATGATAATAACAACAATATTCAATAACAATAACAATAATACGTACCTACCTTCCTAATTATATGTAATATATAATAACTGTTATGTTTATACTTTATTTATATTATGTTTATTCATGTTACATTAGTTACATTGTTACAACAGCTTATATTATATTACTTCTTTTACCATGCGGACATCAAACGTCTAACCGATAGCTAACTTACTGACTATTGCCGGGTTGCATGAACTTTAAATTTATTTAATGAACAGTTTTAACGAGCCGTTAAATCGTTTTACAGAATCGTTTGGGTTGCACAAATCGTACAATAAAAATATTTTGGTATTAAACATGATACCGAGGTTAGTGTAGAAATTTAAGTTTATCACAGAAAAAGTGATAAAATCCTATGATCTAGATACTGTATCAACAGCTGTTTGAACTTTTATTTTGAATATGTATAATAACAATAATTGCTAAATTCTACAAATTGTGAATTTGTAGTCTACTAGTCTGTACTTAATCTTTCTTCGGCGTTTTCGGTTCTGTTGTTTTGTACACATTTTATATGATTAGTGTTTTTTTAGCAATTGTAATTACCTAAATATTATAAAAAATGTCTGAACATAATATAAATGAGAGTCAGTTAAAACAGAAACGTATGAGAGGAAAAAACTTTACTGAAAGGGAAAAAGAGCTATTAATTCACTTGATATTGCCTTTTAAGCCAATTATTGAAAATCAATGAACTGAGATCGAAGACGACAAATCGCTTGTGATACGCGTTTTATTGTTCTACAAATGGTTGATTTATGTACGTGCACATGATCTCCAATGACAGCCTAATGAATTATTCCAAAATATTTATAAACAAATTCCTACCTAATATAATATCAACTATCAAGTTGTACACCACGATCGTGTGCAAAACATATTAAATTTTATATTGTTAGCTTAAATTAAAAATATAATATAATATACGTTTAAAAAATATTTATTCAACCATTTGCATGTGGTCGTGAGTAATATTGTAGTCTGGGGATTTTTTTTCCGATTACCGTAAGTACCTACCTACTTTTAATAGTAAGTAGGTAATTTGTAATTGTATAAATACATTTTAATTTATATTTTATACAAGTGAGAGGCAGGTTTTCATTCTGAGAACTTTATTATTAATGGCAAAGGGTCCTTAGATCTACTTGATAACTTAGAATATATTAGAATATAATATTATACTAGTATATTGTCTATATTATTTAAAATACTTGAAATGCTCCTGTTGCATAATAACGTAATGTTACTAAAATTTGAATTTCTGGAGAAATCGCGAAACTTCTACGAGAATTACGTAATTCTTCGCCAATAAAATTACATAAAAAACCAAATGTTTCCTTTGATAGCCTGTTTTTAAATTAAAAATCATGTACATTTTAGTGTATTTGTATTAAACTACCATTCATTGTAGGCGTAACTAGGGGTGGGCTGCAGCCCCCCAGAATTTTTGGATAAATGTATGTGTTTATATACTAGTAAATAAATGATAAATATTTATAAATTAGTATTAACTTTATTTTTGACTACAATATAAAAAAATATAATGTTTAATATAAACGAATAATCATTCAAGTCAGTTGTAAACATCAATAGAAACCAATGAAAAATAATAATCTAATTAAAAAAAAATCGCTATAAACATTTTTTTGGAATCTAGCCACCCCCATAACTTAAAGGACTAGTTACGACTATGCCATTCATGCATTATATAATAATATATAGGTAGTACTTACCTATGTATAAAGATAATAATATATATGAGTGGACTGCCCAGGGCGGATAGATGGAAAAGTCCGACTGGCTTAGTACAGGCCCAGTAGGACTATTAATGATTTGTACTGCATTAGGATGGAATATTTTTAGATTTTTGTTATAAATAAAACATAATACGTATTTAGAATTTAAATAATATAATAAAACTGGTTTGGTGTTATTAACATTTAAATATGTAACAATGTTTTTAAAACACCTTATTACTTACCTAAATCGACACTTAAAATCGATTTCATCAAATTCCTCCAAAGGATTTGATCGATCTCTAAATAACCTCGGTCTAGGTAAATGATACAAAATATCCAAAACAAATTCATCATCGGAAATCGATAAACTTGAATCAGAACTCGACATTTTTACTATTTTCGGTTACAGCTTATAAGTATTAAGAAAAAAATTTAATAAGTACGACCAACTACAGGGTAGGTATAGTGACGACGTACTACTGACACCTGAATACGTATGCGTGATAACTGTAGGATTATCGAATGATTAAAATTTAAAGAGCCGAAATCGACCCATTAGTTTAATGAGCTGGTAACCTATATTTTAACGGTCCAATAAAACTATTGAACGTTTAAAGATTGTTTAACAGATGAATAAAATTTTAATCATTCGTTAGCACGCTAACGGCTCGTTAAACATTTAACGGGCGTTCATGCAACCCGGCATATATCTACTAATAAGGTTATGACAGCAACAGTGTTGCCCCATATACAACATCCCCCCCTTAAACATTTTTTTTTTTTTAACAGAAAACAACAAACAATATTATATCCATGTAAGAACATTTTTTTTTTTTTTAAAAAGAAACAACAAAACAAAATACTTATATCCATGTATGAACATTTTTTTTTTTTAAAGAAAACAACAAAACAAAATAATTATATCATAACATAAATTATTCTAATAATTTTTTTGGAATCTTTACTATCCTCCCACTTTTAGTCACTCTTTCTTCTGTGCCAAAGTACTGCATCCATTCAGGTACAATCAACTCATCATCACTTAACTCCGTCTCAGTCCCTCCCTCAACATTATTCCTAACTTCCTCAATTTCTCCTACTATTGCTCTATTACTAGCACTAACTGCTTTAAAGACCATACCTATTATTATGTCATCATTATCAAACTCTTGGTGTGCACCTACTCTCGTTAGTGAACGTCTAAGGTGTGCTGATGTTCTTCGCACCATTCTTCCCGATTCTTGTACTATATAAGACCTAGGGCTATCAGCAACTTTAGCTTTTACTATACCTGGTTCCCACATTGAATTTTCCCAAACCATAACTTTGTCACCTTCCTCGAACCCTTGTTTATTCTTTGCCGTTTTATCATAATACTGTTTATATTTTTTTTTATACACTTGTTGCCTTAGGCTCACCTCAGTTTGCACCTTAGGCATTAAATTTGACTCTTTAATTGGAAATTTAGTACGCAACAACCTACTCATTAGCAACTCACAAGGTGCTGCTCCTATGTGCGGTATTGTAGTGCAACGATATTCAAGTAACAAGTCACTTACATCCCTACGCTCACTTTCAGTTTTACGTAATAACTGTTTAGCGGTCTGTACAGCTCGTTCAGCCATTCCATTTGATTGTGGATATCTTGGACTTGATGTATTTAATTCTATGTTCACTTCCTTACAGAACGTCCGAAACTCCATTGAGCCAAATGGCATATTGTCAGAAAATATTATTCTAGAACAGCCATGAACACTCATTACTATTTTAAATTGCTTGACCATTTCACTGGCTGTTTTCTGTTGTAGTTTAATCAACTCTAGCCATTTAGAATAATGATCAGCTATTACTAAGAAATCAAAACCAACAAATGTTAAAACATCACAACTAACGATTTCAAAAGGTAAACTTGGTATCTCATGATAAATCAAGGATTCCTTACTATTAGCATTTCTAAATTTTGAACAAATCACACAACTGTTCACATACTGCCGTATTTCATTATCCATAGCAATCCAATAAACCAACTATTTTGCTCTCAACAATGTCTTGAGTATACCATTATGCCCTTCATGTATCAATTTCAATGCAGCTAATTTTAATTTACTTGGTATCACTATTCTCTTATCATAATATAATATTCCTTGGTCCACAGAGATATTCTTTTTTAACCTCCAATAATGTCTTATGCACTTGGGCACTTGTCTTTTGTCTTTAGGCCACCCCTCTGTAAACATTTTAACCACACTTTTCAATATCTCGTCATTCTCAGTTTCTTTTGCTATTTCAGTCACAATAATATTTTTGTAATCAATTGCATGGATAACTCTATCTCTTGTTCATTTTCTTCTTCATCAAGGTAATTTCTAGAAAGAAAGTCTGCAATGAACATAAGCTTTCCCGGCAAATATTCTACATGTAAATCATAAATAATGAGTTTCATTTTCTGTAACCTTACTGAAATTACTTTATCAAAATTTTTACCAAATATTGACACCAATGGTGAATAATCTGTAATTACCTGTGTCGCATGTCAATACACATAATTATGAAATTTTCTGCATGCATACACAATACTTAGCATTTCTTTTTCAATTTGTGGGTACTTTTGTTCCGCTTCATTCAGACTCCTCGAAGAGAATGCAACTGGTCTACCCTCTTGCAACAAACAACCCCCTAGAACTGTATGTGAGCTATCACACTGTATTGTTATTTTTTTGTTTGGGTCAAAATTAATTAACACTTGAGGACTTGCAACTATTTGTTTTAACTTGTTTAATACCTCAGTGTGAGCCTCACTCCATACCCAACACACATTTTTTTTAAGTAAGTCCCTCAATATAGTAATTAGTGTAGACATGTTAGGTATAAATTGTCTCAAGTAATTAAATGCTCCTAGTAACCTCTGCAACTCTAATTTGCATTTAGGTGGCTTTAAACCTAATAACGCCTTAACTCTGTCCCCATCCGGTTTCATTCCCTCATTGCTAAATGTCATACCCACATACTTGATCTCATGCTATTTATATTTTAATTTTGCACAATTAAATTTTATATTGAACTTTTTTGCCCTCTCTAAGACCTGTATTACTACCTCATCATGAGTTTTTTCATCCTCAGTAGCTATAAGTAAATCATCAAAATATATATACACATTATTAATATCCCCAAAACACTCTATGCTTCTTTTTTGAAATTCTTCTGGTGCACACGAGAGTCCAAAAGGCAATCTGGTAAATCTGTAGAACCCAAAAGGGGTACTTTTACACAGGTTACTTGATTGCTCATCCAATTTTATTTCCCAAAAGCCATCCTTTAGATCAAATAAAGTAAACCATTTTTATTGTTCAGATTTAGTCTCAGCTCCTCAAGAGTTGGGATTAAAAATTGATCCCTAATAATTACCTTATTTAGCTCAACAAGATCTAAACAAACACGCAGAGACTTATCCTGCTTTTCTACTATAACAAGGTTACTCGACCAGCTCTTTGGTCTCTCAACCTTAACTATCACATCCAATTCACACATTTCAGATAATGTATTTTTTAGCTCTTCTTTAATGGACTCTGGAACTCGCCTCGGAGGATTTAACCTTGGTTCACTATTTTCTTTAATTTTAATTTTTTATTCTCCCGGAAAACATCCTAGTCCGCCATCAAATACTTCTTTATAATCTTTTATAAGTGAATTTAAACAAACATTTGATTCAATGCTTTCCACTTTAGACCTATTTATCAATCTTAATTTAATACAAGTTTTTAATCCTAAGATAGGTACACATCTTGTTTTACTATCATCTACAATAATGAATCTGGTACAATTTTTTTCTTTATTTGCTTCACATACTAATTCAACTGATCCTACATCTTTTATACTAAAACCACCATAAGCCTTGATTTTCAGATAAGTTTTATTTAAAATTTACTTGTTTTGTATTTAATTTACTTGCAATTTAACTGTTTAAATATACTTAACGGTATAATATCAATATCAGATCCTGTATCCAGTTTAAAATTTATTTTGCAATTATCATTAACTTTAACAATTTCAGACCACCCATTTTTTTTTGATTGTGCATTAATATTCCCTATTTCAACAGACATTATGTCAAACAATTTATAGCCAGGTTCATTATCCCTTAGAAATTTAATATTTTCATTCTTACCAATACTATTAACTTCCTTATGAAGTTGTGTGACACCACGGCAGCCCACTGCAAAATGATTCAATTTTCCACATTTGATGCAGGACTTCCCAAAAGCAAAACACTTTTTGTATCCATGACGCCTTCCGCACTTCTTACAGTCATATTCAACATCAATAGAACTGCTACTAGTTCTATCTTTTTTTGAAAAATCTTGCCACTTACTATTATTTTTCACTGCTTCAGTGTTGGTCATATGAACATCCACTTCATCACTTCTGTGGAGTACTTCTTGCTGTTGTTTTGCCAATTCTGCTGACTTGCAATGCTCAACAGTTTGATTTAAGGGTCAAGTCAGGTGCCCTCAGTAATCTTTCCTGCAGTGCTCTGTTTTTAACTCCCAGAACAATGTGTACTTTTACCATGGTATTCTCCAGATCACCAAAATTGCAACGTTTTGCAATTGTTTTAATGTTCCTCAAGAACTTATCAAATGTTTCAAATTCTTCTTGCTTCCTTTGAAAGAAATTAAACTGTTCAATTATTACATTATACAGTGGTCGCCGCTTATTGGACTCACGGTTAATAGACTCATTCGCATATTAGACTCAAAACGGTTGGTCCAGATTCGCACGGTTAGGTAAGGTTAGGTTTTTGAGTCATTCGCCTTATTGACTCATTCGGTTAATTGACTCAAATTGTAGGGTCCCAAAGTGAGTCCAATAAGCGGCGACTACTGTATTTGGGTTCATAATACTCCTGGAGCGTTTTAAATATAGTCTCAACAGTTGCTGCTGAGCTCGTCGCGTTTAATGTTTCTAACAACTCATACGTGTTATCACCTATGACACTCAACAGTACCGCAACCTTAAGGCTATCCGTTTTGGCATCCAGCTCATTAGCTCTCAGGTACAGATCAAACTTGCTTTTAAATAATTTAATATTATTGATTACTGTACCTGAGTCATTGATGTCTAGCGGAGCTGGGGCTGGTACTATTGATCCATTCGACTGCGCCATGTTATGTTTATACTTTATTCAAATTATGTTTATTCATGTTACATTAGTTACATTATTACAACAGCTTATATTATATTACTTCTTTTACCATGCGGACATCAAACGTCTAACCGATAGCTAACTTACTGACTATATCTACTAATAAGGTTATGACAGCAACAGTGTTGCCCCATATACAACAATAACATTAAATTTAAATGATAATTAGTTATGAAGATTGAATATTAGATATAACCTAAAACAATCAACTCTCAAATTTGCTTTATAAATAGCATTTTTCTAATTAACATTTTACTGATTTTATATTTTAACAATTTTTTATTATAGGGCTTGTACTTTAAATAAATAGCAAAAATAGCTTAAAATTGTTTGAAAAAAGCAAAAAAAATTTATTTAAAAATACAGACAAAAATTATCTTGAAAACAATTATCAATTAATTTAGAGTTTTCAGTTGTGAAACTGACTTTTTAAATATTTTATAGGTACATCAAAAACTGAGTCAAAAACAAATGCTTTACATCCACTCAAGTGATCAGCGCATACTTCATACAAGCTGTTTTGTTTTAATCAATAATTTATGAAACACCACACAGTAATCATGTTGTTAATGTCTTATGATTGTTTCTATCCTTTGATTTTTGAAAGAACACATTTTAATTAACTTGAAATTCAAGCTGAAATTGCAGTTGCATTATCTTATCATTTTTCTATTGCTAAAGCACAATAAAAATATTTAAATTACTTAGCTGCAATAATTGTAAAACGAAATAAAAAAGCAAAAAACAATAAAAAATGGTTAATTTGGAATCATAATAACATGAAAATTATGAATGTATAAAAGTTTGATTTCTGTCTCATACATAAAAAATTTGGTTTAAAATTTGAGCCTTTTGAAATATATTTAAGTACGTATTTGTTATCTTTGTAATATATAGGTATCTGAATGTAGTTGGATAACAGAAACATACTTATAAAACTGATTTAAATTTAATATTTTGAGGATAACAACTATAAATAGTTATGAAATATTTTTAACCTTATAATTCAATCCTTATCAATATTCTATGTATAATATTATTTATTTATTATTACATTTGACTTATGCCATAGACTAAAAGAGACTGAACTAATGCAAAATAAACATATCTTAAAGTAAATAAAATTAAAACTGAAAATTCTTTAAAAACAAAATAAAGTTTTTCTAATATTTTTCTAATTATTTCAATTTGTGTTTTCCATTTCATATTCTCATGATAATAAATCTAAGGTATTTTACTTTACCCACATCATTTCATTTAAAACACTCAAATTTACAAATTTCCTCTTAATTTTCTCTCCCTAGACAGGATGGCGGATGATTCTTGTAAGTAGGTAGTTATTTTAAGTAAAGAGACTATACATTAGTTAAAGCAAGTGTTTTATTTGTATCATATGCAAGTGAATTAACCACAAGCCCATTTTTTTTTAGTGAAAAATCGTTTTTTTGTTATTGATTTGAGATCAATAGAATTTTATTCCTGAAAAAATATTGCTGTGTCGCCGGTATATTCTAAAACTTTTCCCACTAAATTAGATAAAAATAGATTGTGTATATTAGAAATTAATAATTTTATTGATCCTAAAATGTAGCTAGCGGTATGGCAAAATATCACAGTTTTTTGATTAGCGACCCCCCTCTTTACCTCACCTATATCATAGTTCTCCGCTACCTATATATTCTATAAACTCGTATCGATTGTAATTAAGAAAATCTTTTAATTAAAAAATAATTCGTATTGAAGTAATTTTTTTTCTAAGTATCCCAAGTATTGGCATTCGTGTAGCAGGTGATCTACTGCAGTAGAGTGATCTGCATACAAATTTAAAAAATAATTTTTTTAATAGTATAAAAACATTTTTTATGACGAGTACATACGTCATATTATTATACAAATATTCGTCAAATATAAAAAAAGAAAAAATAATACAAATTTCAATTACATTAAACATTTTTAGTATCATTTAAAAATTTTTAAAAAGTATCTTGGAACATTATCTTCACCATGCTTCAATCAGATGACGATGTAATAGTTCTTTTGTAGTGCCATGCATTTTTCGAGACTATCGTAAACAGACGTATGTGTTAGATACAACAAACTACGACCACCCAATTATGATTTTTCCTGACAATTTTTCGTTTATAAAAATAAAAGTAATACAAAATATGCCCAATAGGCTAAAAATTGATTTTCTTAAAATACGACGAAATATTATGCAAAAATATGCAAATTTAAACTTAGTATTTAATTTCGCCATTTCATAAAACAAATGTATATTTCACCTGGAATAATATGATATAAAAATAGGTAATAATAATTGTAGATCACCTGCTACACGAATGCCCAAGTATTTTAGTAGTTGATATTAGAGCAATAGGGTGATAATTGGAGACATTAGTGATGTCACTGGCATTGAATACTGGAACAATAACAGATTGTTTATACATTTTTAGGTATATGTCTGATTTAAATCATCAAACTCAATCTCATCAATCTTCTTGTCTTGGTTTTTTTTTTTCATCGCTGAGGGAATTTACAAAATATTAGCTTGTTTTGAGGAAGTTTCAAAATATTTATCGATCTCGGCATTTTATCAAATGTTTCAGTAGTAAAAGTAGTAATAGAATTATTTTCAATTGGCTTAGATATATTATCATTCAAATCACCCATAGTTAAGAATATTAACTAATTAACTAAAGTAGTTAAATATAGAATATAAACAAAAAATTAAAAATATATTTATTACGTACATGACAAAGTCATAACAAATTAGTAGTAGAAATAGAATAAGTTATTTTCGCTCAATTTTACCTGTACCTATTAGTTACACTAGTTAAAATGACTACTCCATTTTTAAAGAATAAATAGTCCAAAATTACTTTTTTTCAAATTGCGATATGTTATTTTTTCATTCAATAAGTAAAATATTAAATATAGTTAAATTTTTAAAAATTAATATAAAATCTGTACATACCTGATGACTTCTACTATTTATTTTATATAAATTGTATTGAGGTATGGACTGTATAACATTGATGATGTAGGCACATTGTTATTGGCTTAATGTTGTACATGAACAAAATATATGAGTGTTAATTCCTGAGGTCTTTAATGATATTATTGATTAATGTTTACAATCTTAATTTTTTGGAATCTTAAGCAAATTTTATTGATTTTTAATTTTTCTCGAATATTGTATCCCCTATATTTTGTTGTACACTCTACATTCATTACTTATTTTAATAACTTGGAAAACAACACTTTACTTCATAGATATTAATTTTAAAAAGTAATTATTTTTCACTTGCGTCCAATTAATGAAATAACTAAAGAGTTACTGCAAAAGTAATTTTGTTACAGTAATTTGTAATTTGCGTTACATCATTAACCAATACTGCATATATCATTGTTCATTTCTTCAAAAACTCTTTTGGCATATTACATTTGTTTCTAATGTTCATGTACCTATCCAAATTGAATTGCATGTTTTGTTAATTTTGTTCAAGTTTTTTGTTTAACTTAATTAGGCATTTGAAATGTTCAATTTTTTCTGAAAATATTATGATTGAACATAATTAAGTTGAATTATTATTAGGTATTAATTAAGTAGAACCTCTAGTATATTATTACCAGAAATCAGAATTCATGAAAATATGATTAGGTAGGCATCAAATTCATATTGACTATTTTATAAATAATTTATTTGATGCTACGATGATTATTAATTATGTACATTTTATTTTAACATTATCAATTTATTTTGATTTAGGTACCTTTAATACTTAATAATAATTAATAAAAATGGTAAAAATGTTCATGAAAAAGATTTGTTTAAACAAATCCATTCAACTATGTCTTTCTTTGTATTCTTTGGTAATTGTTAAAAACATAATCATTTAAAAAGTCCAAAAATATATACTTGAACATTTGTATTGGAAATATCTTTTTATAGTTAGTGTAAAATAATATGAGGTAATATTAATTTTTATTCCAGATTACTTTTGTTCAAGAATTACATAAAAGCGAGAAAACCATGAATATGCTATTAGTTGGATGTTCTAGTAAATCTTTTGGTATATTGTTTGTTTGTCAATTACCAACACTATCAACCATTCGGTGCATTCATACACCAAGTCCAGTATGCTAATTTTTATTTATTTAATTATCTTAAGAGAACAAACTACCCATGTGTGTTGTCTACATTGCGTTGACACAACACATTGCATAAAAAAAATATGGTGTTTATGTCCTCCTAAGACTGAATAAAAAAAATCAATTTTAAAAATGATATCTATTTCAGATATCTTACATTTCTACAATAAATAATGAATCACTTGCGCAAGATCAACTTTGTGATGTGTTCAAAGTTATGTCCACCATACTCTTACTTGGATTGGCAACCGGATCGGTTTTTGCAGTTGACTTAAGAAAACATCACATTGAAAACCGTAATTTGACTAAATATTATTATATTTATATTATTAAAAATTAAAATTTTTTTTCCATAGAATTGAGAAGTAATGAAATAGTTGTAAATGAATCAAGTCCTAGCAAACTATTCATTCTAAGGAAAAACAACAATAGTCAAGAAGCTAAAAAGATAAGTGATGATTGTGACTTTCATTTAGCAATGTTTATAAATGGTAAAATTACAATTAAAAAATGTTATTAAAAAAATATATTTATCACGTTTCTTATTTCAGAAAATTTCCATAATTTTTATAATAAACAGTGCAGTGGCAAACTAAACTTCAGCATATCTTGTTTGTTATATACTGAAGAAATCAATGCTGTTGCCATAGGATATATTACAGGTCACTTCCAACTATGGGACTGTAAAATTATGCAGACACTGTAAGTGTTTGGTCCTTAGTCATTATATATAAATAATATGAATTAAATCATGAAGCTTACACAATACACATTGTGTAAATAATGTATTTGTTTTATTATTTTGTCTAGATATGTATTAAACAAACCTGAATGTTTAATGCCAATTTCCCATATTACTTTTCTCGAAGAAGCTGATGATCCACACAAACTATGTTATCTTTGGATTATTCAGTCAGATAATTCTAGACTTCCAAATGCAATGATGATAGCTTTATCCTATGAACATAGAACTTTGATGTCAAATGGCCGTTTTTCATATAGAGTGAGCTAAATTTTACAAACTATGAAATTAAATTATTTTGTTATAAAATATTGTGTTTGCATGTATGAAGGCGTATAAAGAATACAACATCAAATTTAAAATGTCATTACAAAAAGATAGTGGAATTGGTCGATGTATATCTGCGTTAACTTTATGTAATGACACCTTGGTCAGAAAAAGCACTGGTAACTGAACTTTCTATAGTAGAAAATAATTGAATTAGTTACTTTATAACCATCATATTTGGTGTTTGTTTTTGATATTTTTTAGATATGTCTGAAAATTTTGGAATAACATTATTTACAATGTTAATAGAAATTCGTCAAAATGTTGATGCCAGTCCTAAATCTTACGTTTTTTTGTTTGATATTAACCAGTGGTATAAAGCCAAAATGCCATCAGTTATCAATCATCTTAAAGTATCAAAGCCTTATGCTAGTTTTGTGAAGTTGCCTGATTATGCTAGTTATTTAGATTTCAGTATTTCTAACAAAACATTGGGCTCATTTGGTTCCAATTTTAGAAATAATGTAAAAAATCTCTATTGTTCATCTTCAATTTATTTTGGTAACTAACAAAACTTGTATTTCATGATTGCTACTTGTTGTAAGTATATTTATATACTTTCTAATATTTTTTTTTTCTAGAATGTGATTGCTTATCAGACACCAAAATTATTAGATTTAAACATGATGGTGTTCAACAAGAAGTTTTAGATAAATTAATTTTAAAAAATTGGTGTTCATTTTTCAACCCGAGTTTGATATTCCATCAATGTTTACAAAAAAATTTAAAACCTTTTTTTTGGGATAAGACATATGATTACGAAAATTACTCTTTGGTAAGAATTTAAATATTGTATTACTTTGGTTTCGACAGATTTGAGTATTTTAATTTATATTTATAATCTAATATAATATCATTATTAATTGACGAATAATTGATTTTTTCAGCTTGATAAATTACATTTTGTAATATCTATAATAGTAGAAAACAACATGATGTCAGTTATTGATGAGTTAGCTGAAAAATGGAAAAATGGAACTCATAGTGAAGTTATAATTCTACATTTAGTGCAATGTCTTTGGAACCATGTCATGCTTGTTAAACAATATGCTGATCGACTATGTAATTATAAATTGTTTTCAATATGATTGTCTTTATCACTTTTAATTCATATCCTGTTTAGGTGTTCCTTTATTTGAATGTTCTGGTATGCTGGATGGTAAAAAAAATGTAAGCATGTTGAATGATTGTTTGTCTCAAATGCTGCGTGTTGAAAATTTCTTCAAACGCATGCAGCTTACAGACTGTGTTCAAATAACAAATGGTAAATATTAGTGAAAATATTAACACATCAGTTGTACAATAATAAATTATTATTGAGATTATTTGTGAATTATATTCTATTGTTGATTTATAAATACTTATAGATTATTTGAGTTGACTAGTTAAATAATGTTTGACAGAAGCTGTTACGAAAGTTTAGCTCATCTTTTATTACCCATTTAGAGGATCGGAATTTGTTGTATCAATCTAACAAGTGTTTAACATTTAAGCTTAGCGGGTCACACATAGCTTTTCATTAGTTAAAAAATTAGAGTGAATTGACCTATTATGAAACTTGATAGTAAGAACATAACCTTATATTTGTATATTTAATTTTTATGATAGTTCAATTTTTAACCAAGTTATGCGTTTATAATATAGTGGGAATTGAAAATGTTCATTACTCACTTACAAATTAAACCACTAAAAAAACAAACCTACAAACACAGAAAATGTTCTTACCAGTAGGTCGATTCACTCTAATTTTTAAACTAACATAGGTATACTTGACCTGCTGAGCATAAATTTTCTGTGTTAAGCATTTGAAAGAGGGGTACAGCAAATGCCAGTGCCACCTAACCTACGTCTTCAGAAATTGGATATGCTAAGTTTTAAATTTAGATCTTATACTGTAGAAATTATGACTAATTTATAATTAAAGAATTGCAAAATGTTAAATTTGTGTAAATGCTTGCATTTTACGACATATCTACTCATATAATTATAATATAGTATAATATGTCTGTTATAAGAGTTACCTCAGGCTGTGTGCCTTTTTTTGGAGGCAACATTGGTGTGGTTTTCGCACATATAGTACTGCATTTTTTTCTGAGTCACTTCATTATTCTAACAATCAGACTGGGTTTGCACTTTGCACCAATTTTTGGCCTTGGCAAACTGTCCAAATCAAAAATTGACATAAACTTATATATTTAATATTGTGTTGGAAAATTAAATAACTTTATTATTTCAGTTGATTTGGTTGATAGAGTGAAAATTATAAATTTAGTCACTCAATATTTTAATGCAATTATATATTTTGTCAACTTTCAACTGTTACCAAAACAAATTGAAGAAAACGGTACTCATCAAATTATACAATGTGATTTTACTTCCCTCGTGCAGTATGCTTGTAAACGGTTAGTGATAAAATATTTAAAAAAAAAAAAACAATGTATAATAATTTTAAATATTTAGTCGGATGGAATTTGGAAATTTACCATTGTATCTCATTGACGCTATTGTGACTAATGAACCTAATGGAAATAAATTAATTGAACAATGGAAACTTGAATGTATTGAAGAAAATAAAGGCTTGTATCCGCCTTCCAATATCCAATGTCTTTTAAGGATTTACTTGAATGCTGAACTCTCTAACCAAATGCAAGATTTCATTACTATTTATTTTTTGATTGATGTCTGTTCCGTCCAAAAGTTAGTTTTCATATTTTAATTTTATATTATATAGTATAATATAATGTGACCTATTTTAGGATGGATGAAATAACTGCCAATATTTTTAATAATACTTTTGTTAAAAATGAAGAGTTATATAAACTTTGTTGTGCTAGCTGGCTTTTCGATCATGACATGTTTGAAGTAAATATTATTTTTATTATTCATTTAATATAAATAATGGTTTTTTATATATATAATATGTTTATTATAGGATGGTATGCTTATCCTTGCCAGTAGTAATGAGTGGATGGTTAATGATAAATCTTGGAATTGGTATCACTGGACTGTTTTAAGATTGTTTGTTTTTAAAGAACAATATTATTGGGCACAAATTTACTTTGAACTCTTTAATATCAAATTAATGAACCTTGATGATCATAAGTAAGACTATTTTTTTTTCATATAAGAATGTTTTATTTAATTATTTTTTATATGTTACATGTTAAATTATCATCGTGTTTATTTGATAAGTAAAAATATTTTTACGACTTGTTAATATTTCAAAAGTATATATTGGCAATGCTGAGCGAGTTAACTGTTTTTTAACTAGTAAAAATTACAAGTTACTAAAATAAAAGTAATTAAACTTAGTTAAAAATCAGTTACATTTTTCATATAAGATTAAAAACTATTAAAATTTTTAAAGTTATATGAAGAATTAAAGAATATAAGAATATGGTAATTTTCTAGAGATCTTATACAATGTATATATTAAAATTTTTATTGCTGTAAGTTCTAATGTACTTTAATACTTAAATTGATGATGATATCCTACAAAATAATTATTTTAATTAAATAAATTTACCTGATGGTGTTCACAACTATGACTATATACTATAACTATAACTGAATTATAGTTACCAAATTAATTATTTGAATATAATTAATAACTTACAATATCAATTAATATAATTCGGTTCACTTTTAGTTCTATGAATATTGAATTGATAAAAATGTAATTATAATTAATTGAAAGATAATTATTGATTAATTAAAATTAATCAATATATAAACGTGTGTGGGGTACTGAGTAAAAATTTGTATTTTATTTCTCAATTACACAGTTAAATAAATAATTTTTGACTGAAATGCCTTGTATTCATTTTTCAATCTTATTGACCAAACAAAAAAAATTTTTAATTTAAAATATTAAAATTGTTTATTGCCATAGTCGGCATAGTTAATAAAAAGAACTGATATAAATCAAAATTTTCTTATGCCCAAAAATAGCTCAAAACAGTAAAAATAGTTTTAAAATGTTATGGTACATCCATAATACTAATATAAAGACTGAAATTTTCATGCATTTACAATTTTCATCTACATTTGTAATTTACACATTTCGGAATTTTCTGTCAATTTTAGACTTCCAAAGTACCAACTATATATTCACTTTCCTACCAGAAGAAAAAAACAAAGTAGAAAATCAAATCATTTTTATTGCCCTAAAATGTGATGACAGGCAAATAATAAAAAGAAAAAACGTCATAGTAAAATCAATATATACATTGCTCCGCTCAGAATCTAAAATTATACAACCCTTTAATTTTTCATAATATTTAATTCTATTCAACTAAATTATTGATACCTTACCTTATTTAGTTGTTACAGTAAACATTACGTTTCTTAATTTATTTAACCCTTGTTTCTTTATACTTTAATAATGAAAAATTTTGTTTTTAAAAGCAATCAATTAAATTCAAATTCTGCATCAGGATTATTTAGTTCATTAATTTTTTGATGTGCCTATGCGAGAATATAAATAAATAGATATATAATTTAGTGATTATGATTTCAGATTTTATATTAACTTACAAATAATGAACAACCACTGTTTTGATGCTTTATGTCATTTGCATTTAAGAAAGATTGAAGATAAAAAGATATTGTTTGAATACATCTTTGATCGTAAGTTACATGTAATTTCTTGATTGACTTGTAAATAATTAAAATTAACTTCGTTTAAATTTTTTTAATTTTAGGATGCAGGCATACCAATCAATTAAAGGCATTCTTAAGTTATCCTATGGATGCAGATGAAAAACAATTATTTTTTTCTTGTTTAAAAAAATTTGAAGACACCTATTTAATACAATTTATGTTTTTAGTACAAGAAAAAAGGTAAATTAAATATTGAAATATAAACAATAAGCATATCTACTGGAATGTAGCCTATACTTCTTTTCGATTCTAACCTCACCAAAGTAATGTCATATTTTTCACTGAGCCTGTTAATCTTTTTCTCGTCATTTATGCATTGATATCTGGTTTTTAAAACAAGTTCTTCATTGTGCCATATCCTCCATAGTAGAGAATACCGAAAAGTATTATGTTTATTTGTATTATTACTTATTATGATTAAGTCTTATGTTTATTTTTCCCTTTGCTAAAAGTACAATCTATTAATAATTATTAATGATGTGCTTGGAGTAAAATAAGTTTGGAAACCACTGCTATAGCTTCTAAAATGTGGATACTAAGGTAGATAAAATAAATTTACTAATTTAAAAATGAAGAATGTTGTGTGATACTGTTTATATTTGTTTTCATAATTTTTTTTATAAATTATAAATGTTAACCTAATTTAATTTAATATTAATAAATTTAGGTACTCTGAAGCTTTGGAAGTATATAAATTATTGAAAATCAAAACTACTTCAAAACATGATTATATTCTTACAATTGCTAGTGTTTTAGTTAATAAAATTAAAGATAACATATCTCCAAATAACAAAAGTGATGTTAACAAAAGATTATTTTCTAATGAAGGTAAATGGTGTTTTATTTTTTAAAAAGATTTTTAAAAATTATTTATTTATGTTACCTTATTATAATTAATAAATGTGTTATTATAATACTAATTCATAATTGTTTTTATTATTACAGAAATTAAGATGACTTTTGCAAATTGTTTTATGGATAATCATATTAATATGAAAAAATCAAATATTTGTAGAAGTTATGGGAAATTTTGTCATAGGTATGAAATGATTTTTATTACTTAACATCTCAAATTAGTTGAAATTTGTTAATATTATTAAAATATTACCATCTTATATATTATATTTTAAGTTTTGGGACTTAAGAATGCATTTTTTTAAGACACATTTGAAGTCTTACAATAGTTACACAATTATTTGTTAATTCAAGTTGCTCGTTTTGTTAATTTAATACCTATCTTAACAACAAATGAGTTGAGAAATGCTACCAAGGCATCAATTCCAAAGTGAATCTAGACCTTCTTCCTAATGTTTCATACTCATCACCATTATAAAAAAACAAAAATCCGAAATTGTGAAAATATTATACTACATTTGAGGGAAAACTGGAGATGATAAAAATGTTAAAGACCACTTTATATAAAAAAAGTATTTCTGGATATGGGGCCGAGTTCATATCTACACATGAAATTCTTCTGGTTACAATGCTCCACCTATTATTTACTTTTCTAATATTAACTATCTCTTTAAGAAATAAAAATCACTATTAACATTGAGCCAACAGATCTTAACTATATATTGTTTGTGTTGTATTATTATGGAACTAATACATTATTTATAATTTTAGTAATCTTATTGTACCAGATGATGACATAGTTGGTACAACACAAGGTCCTTATGAAAAAGTTTCAGCTATAAATGGAGTATTGAGTCCCTTAAAAATTGAAACTGCAAAAAAAATGAAAAAGGAACTCTTAAAACTCCTCGACACTCCATTAATTCAAAGCGCCAGTTATAGACCTTCTGTTACAAATTGTTTAGTAGTGCCGAAGGTAAATTTATTATTACTGTTTTATAATTTATAATTGACAAATTAAATTTTATTTAAAAAAAAATTAGTGCAGCGATATATAAAAATCTTAAAAAAAGTTATAGTTTATTATTCTGTAACTATTTAATATGACCTAATAATATACAATTTTTGGTTTTGTTATAAGTCCTATAGTTGTTATTGCATTTTAATGTTATCAATTATTTTTTCAGAAAAAATCTGCAATAGACAATAAGCAATTATCAATGATAAAATTAGATAAGATGCGCCAAACTTTAACTCCTGGTCTGCCAGATAATAATGACTCTAAAGTTGAAAAGTGAGTTTTTTTTTGTTTGATGTTTGAATCATTTCATTCTAAGTTACTTTAATTTCTTTATATCCTAGTCATAAATTGAAAAATCAATTATAACAATTTTAATTAACATTCATATTATTTTGGTAGATGCAGTCTCAACAAAAGCATGAGTATGAAAATTGTTGATTCTGAAAATAAAGTTGTTGAAAATAGTGATACCAATAATTTACCAATTAATATGATCACCGAACAAACACTGATGACTTCCCACAAGTTTCTTAAAGATAATTCTGAAATTGAAGTATTAGAAACTCTCCCTATATCCTATACTATCGACGGAGGAGAGTGTGAAAAAATGGATATTTCTGACAGTGACCAAAATAGCATACCTAATGGTGAAAATGAAAACAATTTTGAGGAAGCAGATGTCATCCTTGAAATTGAACATTTTCTATATGCAGAAGAACCAGATATCATTCTCGGTGATTTAAATGAAACTAACAGTTCAGAACAACCAAATGACTTATTAGATGGTAACTTAAATGCAGAAACCCATTCAAATGAAACAAGTATCATGCCTTGTGATGAAAATGAGGACAATTTAAAAGAACTAGAAGATTTAAATGATGATAATAATCCTCAACAACCTGATATCAAACTTATAGGTGTCATTGACGAAAATTTAGAAGAATCGGTAGACTTACTTCATCGTAGCACAAGTTTAGAAAATCATTCAGATCAACCAATTGTCATACCTGAAAGTGAAGATGAAAATAATTTAGATGAACTATATGTCATCTTTCAAGGTGAACAATTTGAACATGTAGAAGAACCATATATCATACTTGATGATGCAAATGATACTAACAATTCAGGCTCATTGGATGACTTGCCTGATGATGACGTAAATGTAGAAAACAATTCATATCAACTAAACGTTTTACCTAGTGATGAAAATGAGGATAATTTAGAAGAACCAGATATCATACTTGAAGGCGAAATTGATGGTAATTTTGAAGACTCGGTAGTCTTACTTGATGGTGAGAATAAAGAACATTTGGAAGAATCAGATTTCATACTTGAAGGTGAAAATAATGAAAATACAAACAAAACCGATTTCATACTCGATGATGATGATGATGATGTAGAAAATCGATCGGATCAACCAAATGTCTTAAATGATGGTGAAAATGAAGAAAACTTTAAAAAACCATGTGTCATACCTAGAGACGAAAATGAAGATAATGTAGAAGTTCCAAAGATGATACTTGATGAGGCAAATGATACTAATAATTTAGAATCACCAGGTATCATGCTTGAAGGTGAAATAGATGGACGCTTTGAAGAATCAGAAGACTTACTTGAAGGTGAAAATTATGAAAAGACAAACAAAACAGGTTTCATACTTGATGATGACGTTAATGTAGAAAATCAATCGGATCAACCATCGGTAAGTATCTTACCTGATTGTGAAGATAAAGACAATTTAGTAGAACCTTACTTCACACCCAAAGGCAAAAATAAAGACAATCTAGGTGAATCAAATGACTTCCTTGATACTGTAAGTGTAGAACACGATTCTGATCAACCTATTGTCTTACTTGATGATGACATTGAAGACAATATAGAAGTACTAGAGATGACACTTGATGATGCAAATGATACTAATAACTCAGAACAACCTGATGTCATACTAGAAAATGACATTTATGAAAATTTTGTAGAGTCGGATAATTTCCTTGATGATGTCCAAAGTGTAGGAAATCGACCTGATCAACCATGTGTCTTAGCTGATGGTAACGATGAAAGCAATTTTAAAAAACCATATGACATACCTTATGACGAAAATGAAGATAATGTAGAAATACCAGAGATGATACTTGTTGATATAAATGATACTCATAATTTAGAACAACCTGATATTATACTTGAAGATGAAATAGATGGATGTTTTGAAGAATCAGAAGACTTACTTGATGGTGAGAATGAAGACAGTAAAGAAGAACCAGATTTCATTCTTGATTCAAATAATACTAATAATTTAGAAGAACAGGGTGTCATACTTAATAATAACTCAAATGTTCAAAACGATTCAGATCAATTAAGTGTTAAACCTGATGGTGAAAATAAGGACAGTTTAGAAGAACCAGATGTTATATTCGAAAGTGAATATAAAGAAAATTCCGAAGAAGCTTATGCAAGTGAACAAAATTTAACAACATATTTTGAAACATTTAAAAATGAGATAACGCCTAAAAATAATGGAATGATAGACCGTGGTAATGTAATATATTCAACAGATTCACAATCTAACAAGTTGAAAAATCTTACTCCTTGTAATCATCATCTCACTGAAGAGAATCGTTTAAATTGTGACAATAAGATAATTGAAGAAGAAAATAAAAGTTACATACATAATATAGTTGATGGTAACAAGAATTTATTTGTAATTAAAAAAGATGATATTGCTGAAATAGTTGAAAATACTAATGGAGAAAATAAGTCAAGTGAGCCTATTCATTTTCAAATTTTTGAAAATCCTAAAAATGTGTGTGGTGATCAGAACGAAGATTATCTTTATGATGAGTATCAATATTCCAACAATGATATTTTTTCTGAAGTGTCAACTATTGAAAATCCTATACCGGAATATGGTTTTAATCATCTTACTATGACCGAGAATGAATCAAATCAACTAGAAGTGTACGACACTCTGAATCAGCAAACATCAGTTTTGTTAAATGAATCATTTTTGAACAATATAAGCTTAGGTACAACAGCTGAAGTTAATGAACCCAGTGATTTAATTGAAAACAACGTAGAAATAGTTACGGACAAGATATCAGTAGATTTGGAACCATCTTCCAATACTAATTTATATAATGAAGAAATTAAATCCTTTCAACTAGTTGACTCTAATGATATTACTCCTCAACAAGTTGATATTAATATTTTGGATTCTGAAACAAAAGAATATGCAGTTGAAATACAAAATAGCTGCCCTGTAATATCATCAGAACCTAGCAAAACGCTTATTATTGAAGAATTTCCACCAAATAGTATGTTCTATAAAGACATTATAGTTCAAGGAGAAACATCTAAATTGGTGAATTTAGTCAAAAGTAGTTCAGATACTGAAATTGACAACAATTTGTCAGAAAATGTATATAATTTAAGAAAAGTTAAAAAAAATAAACAACCACTTATTGAACAAGTGGAGAAAAATATTCCTAATCTGCGAAAAAGAAGGAGCAGGGCCAAATGCATTCCATTGACTGACACCAAATTAACAACAAAATCGAAATCCGAATGTAAAACTAAACAAGTTGAATTAGAAATTATTTCCTCCCCTGCTTCTGACATTGTTGAAGATTCTCTAAATAATGTGTCAAAAAAGAGATTAAAATGTCAGAAAAAAATTCCCTTGGTAAAACGTAGAAGGGTATGTCCAAAGTATGTGGCTTCTGTTGATGGAGCTTCTAATAGCGAAATTGACTTAGAGCAGTCTGAAGAAATGACTGCAAATCAACAGAAAAAAGTTAAAAAAATTAAAGAATTGCTTCCAAATAAAAATAAAGTTACAGCATCTCAAAAAGAACTGAAAAAATTAGCCATGCCTACTAAAATTAAACTAGATTCTGAAAACAACAACAAAATATTAGATCAAAATACCGTCTCTAGTACAAAAACTTGCAAACATTTATTTTTACTGGAACCTAAAATAGTGCTTGAGCGGCTTGATATCAGTTCATTCAAAAACTGTTTTAAACAACTCGCAGTGCCCAACGATAGTAGCCAGGTTACATTATCAACTAACAAAACAAATAGTCAGAAGCCTGTTGCATTGAAAAGACTTAGAAATGGATGTTTAAAATCCATAAAAGAACCAACAGTTATTAATACAATAATTGACTCAGATAAAGAGCTTAAAAAAGATTCTATCAATAATGATAAAAAAAAAACTGTAACAAGAAAATCAAAATTAAATTCCTCGTACAGAGAAAAAAAAGTAGAACTTGACAATAATTTAACGTCTAGTTCAAATAAACTTGTTCTAACTTCATCAAAGTCTGATCCCATTAACTGTGTAAATAAAATACACAACAGTTTAATTAATGAAACCATTGATTTAACTTCCGATGGTGAATCTGTGTCTGATGAAGATCAAGAAGAAATGGCCCAAACAAAATCAAGTAAAGAAAAATTAGATTGGAGGATAATATCTCACGAAGTCAAAACAAATACAGATGCTATACCTAAAATTCGAATCGGGCGAAATAAAAGTGAATTAAATACCAAATGTGTTGACTCTCTGTTAGACTTGAAATCTATGAAGCAAGGTACAAAAATCGTTGAGGAACGAGAACTGGGTCTTATAAAAAAATCTAGCGAAACAAAAATACTGAAATTAAATCAGCAAGGTCGTCGTATGTCCACCAGGAGAGTTTTAAAAAAACATACATGTTCTTGTTGCACCAGTGAATCGATGGATGTTGCTTTCCATTCCAATGTGATAGGATGAGACATTTTGTTAGAAGATATACCACCACCTAATGTATTTTAAAGTGAGTGTTAATTACTTATACATGTGTACAATATTAATTATATTTTATCAAAAGAATTTAACCAGGTGCATATTTAGGAATTGTTAAAGGGAAAGGTAATTCATTGAATCAAAAACATGAGAATTGGTTTATTAAAATCAAGGGTCTATTTTCAGTTTGGGTGGTCCTTATATTGATTTTAGCAATACTATTTTCAAACTTCTATTAACATTATTATTATGTCCTTGATAAGCATTTTGTTATTTATTTCTTTTTTAAATTTAAACATTGAATTTTAAATATTTTAACCTATACACTATTTGTTGTGGTATTAATTTAAGTATCAAAATTATAGTATACATTTTTACTTTTAGGAACTGCGTAGAAGAACTAACTAATTAAAAACTGTTTTTTTCAGACAAATACCAACAACAAACAAAAATTATTTCAGTTAATTACAGTTCAAATCTTTTATCAAGTAAGAAATTATTTTATAATACTAAATAGTTTTTAAAGTAGGTACATTTAATAAGATAAAAACAATATTTAAAATGAAGTTGGCTTAATAATTAACTAGAATGATTTTTATACATTTTATCAGACAATCTAATATGTAAAATAAAAGGTTAGGTTAGGTAGGTAAGTGGATTTCGCCTTGCTGTATAGTAGTCACTGTGATGCAGGGATCACCAACCTGATCAACTGGTCAATCTTTATATGAATATTGGTCGATCTTATTTTAAATTAATTATACTAATATCTGTTGATTATGTGTTTAATCTTCAAGTTGAAGACCTTTGTAAGTAAAAGACTTTGTGTACAAAGTAAAGTGTTTATTAGCGAAGAAAAACACAATTTTCAGATGGAGAAATAATGAACTAAGAATATTACTATACTATCAATTATTATGCTGCATGCAATAATATAAATAGTATTCCTACCTAAACAAGTAGTGGTAGAGCACCAGATACTTAACACTTTTAATGTGACTCACTAGTGGTAAAAAGTTGGCAGCTCCTGCTGTTATGGATGTGTTAAATTTAAATTCATTAATGTAGCATCATAATATATGAAAAATGATTCTGAGCAAAGATGGTCTGACAGACCTTACTACTAAATGCATTATTGACATGACATTGTTATAAGTATTTTTTTTTTTTTGCTATTAGTAATACAATAGGTATTTTAAATATTTTTTTTAGAAAACATTACATTTAAAAGTTTAAAAAAATTTCATAAATTTTGTCAACTTTTTAACTAAAAAAATGCTGAAGTAGAAAATTGAAGTATTTTTATAGTCCTAAAAGTTGATATCAGAAAAAAAACACATTGTAAAATTAATGAATTCTTCTTTTGTTCCACTCAGAATCTAAAAATGAATGTTTGTTTGTTTGTTCTCTGTGATGTCAAAAACTACTGAACTGTTTTCGTTAGAAATTATATAAATAAATTACTTAAGATTCTGAGATGAGTACTAGTAGTTTTGATTTCAACCCATATAGGTTAGGTTAAAAAATATTAATATTTAATCATTATATACTTACTATTTACTTACACATGCATTTTGTTTGGGCTCAAGTGAAAATCAAATATTTTTTTATTTGTGTATAATGTCATTGATAGACTATAATCTGTTCAAATTAAGATCATGACCAGGTGGCCAAGTTGTGCGCATGGGCGTGGATTTGTTCCAACGCACTGGTCTTGTGCGTTGATTTGGCAGGGGAAGTATCTAACAACGCATAATGTAATAGATAATTATTAGATTGCAACAAATTTACTCTAATAATAATATTAAAATCTTAACACATATTTGTTTATTTCTACTTGCAATTTGGTTCAGATAGGAAAAAATAGTTACATATTACTAGGGCTCGGAAGTTGTAAGAGTTGCATATTAATCTGTATGCTCTCGATTTATAATAGACCAAGCTCGAAATCTGAGCTGTATAATGGTGAATAAAAAATCTAAAATAAAAAATTTTTATTTCGTATATTTTGTCAAATTTATAAGAAAAATTCATATTTTTTGATTTTTGTACGCATATTTAATATTTCCCCAATAAATTGACAAATCGACCTTTTTTTTTAAACTGTGTAACTTAATAATAATATAAAATATGAAACGCAATATTATTTAATATAGGTTATTTATTGTTATCGTCGCTGTCGACTATGACTTAAACGACAACAGTATGATATACATTTAATCTCTATATTGCACTAATATTTTGATGTACAATCTTTTCATATTCATCTTTTAAACTATTTTTTCAGCTCATTAAAATGTCAGAATGCATACAGTTTTCTGCCATATTTGAAGTATTATAAATTTATTTTTCCACATTTTACATTTCATTTAGTGCAAATTGATAACAAACATTAAATGGTTTAATCATTTTGAATGTTTATGAATATTTATTAAATCCTCATATAACTTCTGAGCCTATTACTATTTGCCGCTTATGATTGCCCATATTGGCTTCATTTTTTTTTTCAGGTTATTTATATGATTATACATATATATTTGTAAGTTTGCTATAAAGAATAAGTAAAGTAATTTTTTTAAATTAACATTTTAAGTTATAAAAAATTGTGTATTTTGATAAAGATAATACAAATATTTAGGAAAACCTATACTATACCTATAATGTAGTACCTTCTAATGTTTCAGATATAATAAATTGTACAAATACCGAATCTAACTATCTGAAAAAATCAAAACAGGTGATACTTTATTTTATATTACTTAATGTTCTTCTTAAGTTTGTGTTTGTTGATATAAATTCCTTATTTTATCAAATTTAATTTATGTTTATTTTGTTAATATCCAAATCTATTAATTATGTATGACAATTCAATTTTTTTTAACCAAACATTGTATTATTTGTATATGTTTTTTATAACATACATTTATTTAAGTTGTTTTAATACTTAATTCATATTTTATTGTTATCATAATGTTTAACACAGTCTCATTATTATGTATGTAAACATTTTATGTATTTACAATAAAATTTGTTGAATTATTTTTACATTTACTCCCTCACCTTATCTAATATATTTTATAATTGTATAGTGTGTGTACTATTAATCAATTGAAATGATTTATTAAAAAGTGGGTAAGTGGATGTCGCTCTGCCAAGGCCGTACTGGAAATTAATTTTTTTTTTGGGGGGGGGGGGGTAAGCAAAAAAAATGTGTTCTAATTTTATTATATTATTTTATAGGTTATTTAATATAGTATAAAAAATTCGGGGGGTTTGACCCCCCCACCCCCCCCAGGTACGGCCTTGCGCTCTGCTATACATTAGGTGTCCAAGAGGTCGCTGTAATGGATGGTATTAATTTTGAATTCAATGATATAATATCATTGTATACGAAAAACGATTCTGATCAGAGATGGTATATCAGACTAGGATATTTCATATTGTTATTACTTATTAATAATAAGTTATTATTAATATGGTAGCCGGTAAGTTGAATTAATATTATTCTTAAATTACCAGTGATGCTGTTGAAGAAAATTGAAGCACCTTTACTTCCCCAAACCAAGATGATAGACACACAAATAAAAAATACAACACACATCATTGTAAAATCAATACATCATCGCTCCACTCTGAGTCTAAAATCACTATTTATTTACACGGAAAGTAATTACAGAGTTATTACTTATGTTGCTTATTGTTGATATACAAAATAAGATAATGAAAAATTTAAATTTAAATTTTATACTCAATGTTTTCAAATATAAAGGATATATTTTTTTTTTTTTATTCAATAAGAAAATATACAACTAGGTATACAATTAAGCACAACAAGTAATAATGATGAAGAGGATTACATAACATGAAAATGGCACAATGTAAGAGGGCTCCCAATGGAGCTACCTACTTGGGTATTTAATATTTATTAGCGGAGGAGGTCTCTAACCCATTTTCATTTGAGTCTTCGTGGGGGTTATCAGGGATGTATTGAGAAGCAAGATAACTAATGTTAGGGTTACTATGGGAGCTAAATTTTTTGTGGAGTTTTTGGTAAGCAGTTTTAGTGACTTGGTTTACTAATTTATTCTCAGGTCTGAGTGTAGGGTTTTGTTACTTACATACCAGGGGGATTTTGAAATAGTGCGAAGGCAGATGGATTGGAATGATTGTATTTTTTGTATGTTACTTGGGGCGACATTACCCCAAATTTGAATATCATAATACCATAGAGGAAAGATCAACATTTTGTTAATAAGGATTTTGAGTTTAAAAAGGATATATAATGATTTTAAATAATTTAATTTTGTCTATTACATAATGTTATAAAAATGCATAATACAAGTATTATTTAATACTAACTACTTCATATTGTATTAAGTAGTTAGTATATAATAAAAAAAATACTAGTGTACACCTGCACAGTACAGTTATTGAGTAAAATCTAAGTATTATAAATTACTGAGTAAATACTAAATAGTAAAAAAGATATTACTCCTAACAATCAAACATTATTTTTTGACAAATTTTACTTTCTGGATTAAAATAAATTTATAATAATATTAATAAGTATTAAAGAGTATTTAAAAAAGTTTAATATATTATGTGGTAAATAAAAAAATGTATAAAAATTCTTTACTTAATTGAACACAATATATAAATATGTATCAGTAAATCTCACTTAGGTGGAAAAGAAAATTATATAAATTTTTCCCTCAAATATAATTCTGCAGTAGGTATTTAAATAAAATTACTTTACTATCTTTGGTGCACTACTTAAATAATTTTTGTTATCATAAAATTGTTCATCATTACTTTTCTTTTACAATAACCATTGTTTTTATTTATAACAAAAGTATAAATATATTTACTTTCTTACTTGAGCCAGTAGGTTGTTAGAGCTTTTATTTACCTATACCTTATACATATTGTATGCAGTTGTGCTGAAGTGTTTAAAATATACTATAATATCATATATCAAGGCCCCCAACATCTTCCCTTATTTTCTAAATTTAACAATTAGATAGAAATCAAAGCACCCACATAACGCAATGTTTTATAATTTATTTTAAGCTTTATTTAGCTGAATAAATATTTAAATATATTTATGATTCTAAATGAAACGATTGATATGTTGTGTTCGATCGCGGAACGATATAATATATATAATCTCCTCGGAACACCCCAGGTGTGGAAAAAAGATAAGGTGTCCGACAAGCTCCACCTCCGCTGTCCGCTGAAAACTCGTTAGCCGATGGCCGAGCCGCTAGCCAGCCCGGCGTCGACGACATTTTTGAGTTCGTTTTTTCCCAACGGTTGAACTAAACACAACGTCGTGTCGTTCACCGTTCTGTTCGTGTCGCAGCCAAACCTCGTGTGATCACGAGGTGTGAATGATTTTTGTTTCTCAAGTGAACCTCACGATTGATTCACGTAAATAATCCAACCTCAAGTTAACGTAAAGATTCGCCAGCATTCGCGGTCATCGCCACAAATTGAGGGATCAGCTCGCCTGTTGCTGTCAGGTCAGATTGCCATCTTATTGTATCGGGTCCACTCGTGTTTAGTGGCCAATTAATTATTATTGTAACGGAACATAAGTATATGAATACATTGTTTCCATTATTATTATTTTACATATTATATTCGGCGACACTTGAGGTCGTTGTACTCAATGTCATATTTATATTATAAGCACACGTATTGTTTTTCGTGCTATTTATTATATTATATTTTATACCTTCATGTTTAGGGCGCCCGCATATTATCAATCAAATTAACTTTTTGTACCTACTATATTATAATTGTAATATATATAACTACTGTACGCTAGGCGTCGCAGCAAAATTATTATACTCGAACATAAATATTCTGTACATTTATAAGTTGGTCACCCGATCCTTTCGCCTATCATCTGCGCAAGTTGCGGCAGAAAACTGCATGTTCGTAAGTTCTGTCGTAGCGACAACATTTGGTAGCAGAGCGTGGTTTTGGACCCGGGAGGTTCAGTGAGCGTGGGTTTTTAGGCGTTTATGATTGGTTTTATTGGTGCCATTTAATTAATTTTTTGTATTACAGGATATTTGATAGTACCTCAAATTAATTTAAATTATTATTATTTTGGTGGTTTTTGTGTGGTGCGTGCGTTTGATTTTCGGCGCTTATTGTTTTATTAATCCCGGCAGTAGTTACTCGGGTTTTGCTTAATTACTATTTAAAAAAAAAATTATATATCAACCGCTGTCATGTCTGACGCCAAAGACATTGAGCGTTTAACACGTGGTAGGGCGCGCGCGGAAATATTACGGACAACTGCGGTAGCTAGTATTAGATCGGTTCACGAGTTGGCATCGCGCGTTTCGAGTGAACCTAACGTGGTTCCTCAATTTTTAGTTGCCGTGACTGATCTAGATATGTTATGGTCCCAGTTTAAGTTAGAGGACGAGTCGGTTTTAGATTTTTTAATAAAACTCGACAAGACGAGCGAGTACCTACTCGTCAAGTATGCCGGCCGAAGTCCGTGCGCTTATTTCGGAGTCGAAAGCTATAGCGGACGGTCTTATCCCGAAAGGTGCGGAAGCACTGGACATGTCGTACATAAATTCTAATTTTGCTGCTAGAAATAATCCGACACCACTAGCTCCGTCTACTATCTCTAATAATTCAACATCACGTCTTCCGGAGATACCATTGCCAAAGTTTGATGGCGATTTCAAGTACTGGACCACCTTCCGTGACAGATTTAAAGCGCTGGTAGACAGTAGGTCCAATTTGACCCCGATAGACAAAATGTACTATTTAATAGGATGTCTACGCGGTACGGCCGCCGACGCGGTGCGTAGTATACCGGTCGCGTCCGACAGTTACGAGTTAGCTTGGTCGACATTAACAGGCAGATTTAATCGTCCACGAATGGTGGCCACGTCTTTAATAGACAAATTGTTGAACGTTCCGTCGTCTACTCAGGAGTCACTCCAGGAGTTGAAAAAATTTACCAGCGAATTAAGCGAGTCAATATCATTATTAAAGGCACTTGAAATTCCAGACCTCGGATCATTTTTATTATTCGCGTTAGCTTTCCGTCGCTTACCGATGTCCACCCGTCAATTGTTCGAGTCGAAGGTAACATCTGATTTTCCGTCAATGAGTGAGTTGTTAACTTTTGTTGAAACGCGTGTAGCTATCTTAGAACTTGTCGGCGATCCGTCCCATAAAGTTAATAGTAGCTCCGCGGAGCTAAAACCATCTCACGGCGATCAATCGCGCAAGGGGGGAGATCGATATAAAAGGCAACAGACTTCTCATGCCGCGTCGTTAGTCACCGCCGCCCCGAGAAAAGCGTGTCCGTGCTGCACCGAGTCCCACTTATTAGAATCGTGTACTCGTTTTAAGTCCTGGACGGATGAGGAACGTGCCCGTTGGACACGGGAAAATAAATTATGTTTCATATGCTTTAGCGCCAGTCATTGGGCAAATAATTGTAAATCTAAGACCCGGTGTCACCAGTGTAACCGCAGACATCACCATCTCGTCATAGGCGAATCTACAGGGTGTGCCTGGTGTGCCAGGGCACACCCTGCGACTCGTATAAACCTGTGTATAGGGCCCATAATACTCATTTCAGTTACAATGGTATTGAGTCTAAACATTAAACAATTTATATTTTAATTTTAAGAGGACGTGATACCTGCATGTGTTGTCTCTGTCTTACAAGTGCGTAACATAGCAAATTTTACGCTCAGCAGAACACGTGTAGCTCCGTTAGTTTAAAAATTAGTGCGTATTGACCTCTTATAAAATCTAAAGGTAAGATTATTATCTAGTCAACCTCATAGGTTTTTTATTATATTTTAATTTTAACGCGAGTTATGAGTATTTTAANTCTCGTATGTGTTTCAGTTGACGAAATACTGTCCCATCTGCCCCTACAAAACAGATGATAATAAGTTGACCCGCCAAATCGGTATTAAACACTTTGGCCTGCTAAGACGACCTGCCGCTGCTAGCTTAAAGGCTATCGGCAAAATCCTCGGCAGCGAGTCGAGGCGGTCGGTGTCCCTGATACCGATGTCAACCGTCAAGGCAAAACTGGGCCCGTATTGGGACGATGTAGCATTCCAGCGAGTCGCCTTCCAGTAAGTACCGCTTATCGTCATCTCGTGCCTTACCTAACCTAACACGGTGTTTTGAAATTGTAGGTTATGCATAGAGTAATATAGAGAGGGCCTTACGAACGCGAATTGAAGCGGAGTAGGTGTACTTTCAGTGTTACCACAACATACAATAAGTACTATTGTACCATCTTATTCATAAGTATATTGAATGCGTTTTCAACATATTATTGTACAATGGGAATATTGTACCAAAATATTATTATATTATTATAATATAATTATTAATAATAATTATTAATTAATTTGATCATTGGTAAAATATATTATGAATATAATATTCAAAATACGTGATACACATAATAAATATATGTTACATTGTATTAATACCGTATTAAAATTTCATTATGACGTACTATGTGCAGGGTTTAAAGTAAAAAACAAGAAAATTAACAAACTGTAAATTACATTTTTATTACACAACATTAATTCCAAATAAAAAATAAATTTAACAAACTGTAAACCTAAATTTTAATACAAAATGTTACAAATAAAAAATTAATTAAAAAAAAAAAAAATAACAAATTTTATGATAAAATAGGTACATATTATTTATTATACATATTTACATATTATACACAATTTATTAATGATGTGTTTAAAAAAGTATAGAATTAAAAATAAAATTTACTGTCCTCTAAATAATGTCATTTTATTGTACCACGTTCGCATTGAATCGGTTTCATTTTGTTTTCTACACGAATAGTGTGTTTTAATATCAAAATATGAATTGATAATAGATTTCATAAGTAAAATGATATGGTTTGAAAATGGACCATTGTCAGAATTATGGTTATAAATTGAATCAAATACATGATTGTTACAAAAATAACTTAATGTTTTTGTAACAATTAACATTTTGTTTAATGGTTTTGTGTCAGAACTGTAAGATTTCATAAATTTTTCAGTTTGAAGGGCTATTAAAATGACATCATCGCTTGGATAAGACAATCCACCTTTGTCTCTAACATTAATTAATGAAGTCATAAAATCTTTTTTATCACCAAACAAAGCATTACAACAAATATCACATTTAATTTTAGATGATAATCTATGGCAAATAAAACCAGAGATATAAATCACAACTTCTTTTATATAGTTACTCATGGTAATATTTTGATCAGATACAATTATATAATCGTGATCTTTAATATGATGAGTTTGGGGCTGTGAAATTATATCTTTATACAAAATAGCATTACTTTCATTAATTATGTCTACTGGATCTTTTATAGTATTGGTGGCACTAGAGCAATTTAGTATATCAATTTCATCTAAAGGTATACAATTTCCGAGAGATCCATCTTTGATCTTGGCATTTATTAATAGTTTACGATAAGCGGATCTAAATTGACGAGCTGTGGGATTATCATTGTGGCCACCATGAGACCGTATTGTACCAAAAAAAAGCTCAATATGATCCTGGCTAAGTTTATAAAAGCAAATATAATCAATTAAATCGGGCATCAAATAATTATTGTATAATGAATTTAGAGATTCAAAACAAATAAGAAATCCTAAGAAACCAGTTTTCCTTGCAGACTTTAAAATTAGTACATGAGTTATTTGGCCATTTTTATTTTCTACTAATTTTAATTTTTTAATATAATTAGAAAATTCTTCATAAAATTCCTTAATTTCTATAATGTTTTTTTTACATACAGCTTTTGATTTCCCATACTGATTTATGGACCTAGAATTTAGGATGTCAAATGCGTCGTTAAAATATTTAATAAATTTTACAGTAGGACCGCTGTCTTTAAAAGCAGGAAGTTCTGAATTCTAATTTATCTCTACAAAATGTAAGAGCTTCAGATACAGATCGACTTAGAAGTTGGGTAGCTAGCTTTACTTTCATTTTTTGCCTCGAGTAAAATACATGCTGCTTTTTAAGCTTATTTGCTAGATG